>NW_026997132.1:0-51785 GCF_035044405.1 Drosophila montana
ATTGGCTCGGTCTCAGATTACGCAGCGCGGTTCACTAGCCTCACTAGCTGACCGTTTATGCTTACGCTGCAGATCCCACGCTCCGTCTGAGCGCATTGCATGAGCAACATATATGCTCACTAACACAGGCATATGCAAGCTACTCACTCTCCCTCTCTTTGTAGCTGTTAACCATTAACAGCATAAGAACTTATATGTATCCATAGGCTAAGCACATAACATTGACTTTGAATAAATACATTCCTTTACTACAACCTAACGAGCACTGACGTGCAGAAATATAAATGGTAATAATAATAATATTACAATATAACAATTGTGAGGCGGCCACTAAAGTAGCCACCCCACAGTTCATAATTATAGTTTTTTTTTAGTATATAAGCATTGTATTAGTTATAAGAATGGTTAAGGCAAGATGCCCAATTTAAGTTAAGTTTGAATATACCCGCCGGCCGCCACAGCAACCGTGCGTTGCCAATTATTTGCTCAACACCATCTCGAGAGCGCAGCTTCAATTCGGCGGCGAAGAGCGAAAGCTCCGAGGCGAAGTTGCGTAAGCTCGCGGCGAAGTTGAACGGCCGAGGCAAGCGCACAGCACGGTGTGTCGGAGTGGCAGAAGAAAAAAATAACCCCAAAATGGGTAGCGGAGCGCTAGGGCTCCAGACAGTGCGGCAAAGTTTTCTCGTAGGGAAACAGAGTAGGGTAGTGCTTAACAATTATAAAGAAGGTTATGTGAATAAAGTAATACTCATAAAGAATGTCTGCTAATCGTTGTCATCCTAACTAACCTCAGGTACCGTGGCTAGCGGGTACTCAACATAACCTTCCCTTCCTAACTTAAAGCGTAGTATCGAGAGATGAGGCTTCATTACGTCGCTCGACATAACCCCATTCCTAACCTAAAGCGTAGTGTATCGAGAGACGAGGCTTCATTACGTCGCTCATAATGATAACCACTTTCCTAACCTAAAGTGTAGGGTATCGAGAGAGACGAGGCTTCGTTACGTTGCTCTTGGTAACCATCCCAACAGTAGTTTGTGTGTGGGCTGGGACAGACTCTGGCAGGGACCGCTGCACCATCCATCGAACGCTGAAAATCAGCTCGGTCGTTCCGGATATGCGCAGGCCTTTCCGCTAGGAAGGATCGAAGGCAGAGTAGCGATATTTGTGACACTTCCTAAAGCCTCCATCCCAGCAACTAACAAATGTCTTGTAGGCTTGCTGAACCTGGCGAGACCGAGATTTGTACCCCGGCCAGTAGCTCCCTTACAAGTGGAGCCCGAGCACTGTGTATAAACGCGTGCCGGAGTCGACGTCGGCGTCGATAGGCCGTTAAGGCGTCGCGACAGCGGCTGTACAGTGGGACGAATTCAGTTAACGCGCGGTGAAAAATGAAATCGTCAGTACAGTTATAATGAACAATGCCAATAAAAAGAAGTGAACAATAAGAACAGACAAGTGCAAAATAACAAACGGTTAAATGAACCAGGATTAAAGAGAATTAATTTTTTTTGTTTGTTTAATTTTTTTTTCGTGAAGTGAACGCTAGGAAAATATATAAGAAACAATATCTATAAATATCTGAGAAAAGTAAAATAATAATAACAAGGGAAAGACAAACAAAGAATAAAGTGACGGATGGTCAAGATTTAAACGAACATTAAGTGCAGTTCTTTTTTATTTTTTTTTTTTTAGTTCAAATTTGTTTAATAAATGGAAAAACATAAAACAAAAAAACAAATAAAAAAAAAAATATATATATAAATATAAATATAAGTGAAAATAAAATAAACCTGCAGAAAAGACACGAACCAAAGTGAGTTACATAAGTCAACGGAACGAGAATTGCCCAGACACCAAACACGAAAATCGAGCGAGAGTCTAAAAGAGGGAGAAGTCGAGCCTAGAGTGAGTAATAAAAACTCAGAATGAGTCAGGTGAGTGCCAAAATCCGGGTGTAGGCGTGCGCTGGATCCACCAGCGACGCAAAGAAGAACTGGTGGCGATCGCCGATGAGTTCGGGCTGAACATGGAAGGGCGCGTGGAGGAGTTGCGTAAGCGGCTATCCACTTTCGTACAGGATGGCGGCCATACATCCGAGTTGCAATCTCAGTCGGCCAAAACGTTAGAGCCGCCATCCTGGGGCTCTTCACCCGCGTCAGAAATCGGAACCAGACCTGAGGAGCTCGCAATGTACGAGCGTCTGCAGATTCCGTCCCTTAGCTTAGCCGTCACGGGTGTAGGGAAGGCTCATGAGGTTAGAAGAGACGGAGACGGAGACGGAGACGAACGACATGCGATTGGCACAGAGCTAGGCTTCGCCTTACGAAACGATTAGTGGCCCTTATATTCGCCGTCCATATTTTCAGTCGGAGGCCAAGCCTCCGGAAAAAGGTACCGGAACAAGTCCGAAAGTGGGGCATGAGGTACGATGGCCGGTCCGACCCCCTTGGGTTCTTAGGGGACTTAGAGGAGCGCGCCATCACGTACGGTATAGCCCTCGATCAATTATCACTTAAAGATCATGAGCAAACTATCGCTCAAATCATTGCAAAATTATCAAGAACAGTAAAAGGCGAATCAGTCGAAGTATTGTCAGCCAAACTACTTAACTTGCAGCACAAAAGCAAAACCGCCAACCACTACACTCAAGAGGTTGATTAGTTAACAAAAGCTTTAGAAGGAGCTTTTATAAACGATGGCTTAACGCCAGAATTGGCAAATAAATACAGTACAGTCCAAGCCGTAAAGGCCAGGAATAAGAATTGCGCTACAGATAAGGTAAGACTTATCATGCAGGCAGGCACATTCAATATTTTTTCCTTCTTTCTCCACAATTGCGTGCGGCTTGATATATAATATTTTCCTTTCAATTAAAACTCAAATTTTGGGTTGCGTATGCTCCACTGGCTTATTTCGACAAATTGGTTACAAAAATATGGCGATTTAGCGAGTTTTCTTAAGCTACATAAATTACCCTGGACATTCTCCGTCTGGAGAATCGTTTCCATGGGCGAGCCTTCGGACCCCCTTGCGCTGATGAAAGCGGTGCAAGCACCTTCTGCACCGATGCTAGTGACGGAAAGCCCAAGGGCCGTTGCCAAAGATGCATCGATGCAACTCGTTGGACTGCACGGATTGATGAGTGCTCGAGTTTCGAAGCTTTTTGTCCCGTTTCCTAGGAGCACCAATGCAGTAGGCAGCACACTGATGTTCCTGCGCTGGAGGAGAGACGACAGCGTTGTAGCTGGTGCTTTAGAATCAGATCGCGGCGCCCGTAAAAATAACTGCATTATATTACATTATTCCTCTAATAGGGGAGGTGTAGTGTGTATATGTCTTAAAAGAACGCCTTATATACAAATATAAAGTTTGCGGCACTTTGTTGCATACAATATCAATTATTCATTTAACAAGCCCAGAGCCACTTTATATATTGGCTCTGGCTCATATTACGCAGCGCGGTTCACTAGTCTCACTAGCTGACCTTTAATGCTTACGCTGCCTTAAAAGAACACCCTATATACAAATATAAAGTATGCGGCACTTTGTTGCATACAATAACAATTATACATTAAACAAGCCTAGATCCACTTTATATATTGGCTCTGGCTCATATTACGCAGCGCGGTTCACTAGCCTCACTAGCTGACCTTTTATGCTTACGGTGCATATCCCACGCTCCGTCTGAGCGCGTTTCATGAGCAACATATATATGCTCACTAGCACAAGCATATGCAAGCTACTCCCTCTTCCTCTCTTTGTAGCTTTTAACCAATAACAGCATAAGTACATATATGTATCAAAAGACTAAGGGCAAAACTTTAAAGACAATAAATTCATTATTAACATGAAAGCGAAATAGCACTGACGTGCTAGTGTTTATAGCATCACCGATGAAGGTGTTTTGACCGTCCGGCCAGCTATGCCCCTTTTCACAACTAATTTGGCAGTGACGCTATTATAGCCTACATCTAAGAAGAAGGGTGTAAGTAAAATGCAGTAAAATTAAAAATAATCTTAATTTACTATATTATTTAAGAAATTACAATAAATACGAAAAAAAAAGAAAGAAGTTATTTATAAAGTATAGAAATTTAAACTAAATATATAGAGTGCTAGGTAGAGGATAAAGAGATACTATTGGGTAATCACCGACCCGGTGGGGGAAAATTTATAGCCTGTCCGGCAAGCTATGTCCCAGCTCATGGCTGGGAATGGTCTGAGAGTTCCCGAGGGTATCCTGAAAGCAACGATTTTATTAGGGGTAGAGAAAACGTGATGCAAGCTTTTGTAATTTTTAATAAACACGCGAAATGGATTCTGCATAGCGTTGTCTGTTGTGCAAGTTGGTAGGAAAAAGGGGCGATAATTCCTGGTAAGTCTAGACAGTACAGAGGATTGAAGACGCCCCAACAGAAAAGGATAATCTATGTCGCCAACAATCAGATTATGGAGGAAGACAACACCGAGAATTGTCCTACGGTTGGTTAACGACGGAAGATTTAAGAAGAATGGCAACGGAATATTGGGTTCCCAATTTAAACCTCGTAAGGCAAAAAGCAGAAATTGCTGTTGAACAGATTCAATACGATCCTGGCTATTGTTAGGGCGAATAAGAGAGATGTATAGATGTTTTGATATAAAAGGATCGTTAAACTCTTAAGACCATCGTTTAATGAATTTAAGTACACCTTTTACCTCATGAACGATGGTATCTATATGAGGATTGAAGCTGAGTTTAGAATCAAAAAGAACGCCTAGATCCTTAACTTTTAGTATAAGTTGCAATGGAGTATTGTCGATTGTATAACTAATAAGATAGGGTACACCCTACGATCAAACCTCATAAACATACACTTTGAACAATGTATGTGCAATTGATTGGCCGAACACCAAAAGTTGCAAAGCGTTTAAATCATCTTGTAGACGAAAATGATGTAGGGGATTAAAAATCATGTTAGCTTCGGACTACTATATCATATATCTGCCAGAGGAAAGATTGGTTGAAAATTAAGTACTTTTAGAAACACCTTTATTGCTTTTCAGAATATTTTTCCCAAAACAGGCATTTTTAAATTAACTTACCTCCCTACATATAAGCAATGTCCTTAAAACATCGGACCACTATATCAAATAGACAAATCGCCTGAAAATTAGATTGTTGTAAAATATCTCTTTTCTGTATTAAGATATCTTATTCAAGCTAAGAATTTATTGTTTCACTTTTCCCATAATATTTGCAACTAATCGCGGTATTTTCGGACTACTATATCATACAGTTACCATAAGAACGAACGTTCGAATATTAAGTATTTTTTGTACACTTATTATTTATGCAGATATCTTGTGCATGCTTGGCATTAATAATTTTCACTTAGCTTCCTCTTCATATTTAAAATGCTATAACATCGGAGCACTATATAAAATCAGCTCCTTATCGATCGATCGGTTGATAAGTAGGTTCTTGAAAAGAAAACTTTTTAGCTTTTAAGAGATCTTGATCAAACTAGTATTTTATATGTATACGAAAACTTGCTGACACCAGACTACTATAGTAGCCAGACTCATATAGCTGCCATAGAAACGATCGGTCGAATATTAAGTACTTTTATGAACAACTCTTTATTTCTCATGATATAGTGTCCAAGCTTGGCATATATAAGTTACAGTTAGCTCCCTCCAAAAACATCGGACGCCTATATCAAATTGACGATTTATCAACGATCGGTAAAAGTTCGTTTTTGTAAAGAAAACTTTGTTAAGATATCTTGTTCAAACTAGAAATTTATATTTATACAAAATCTTGTTAGCATCGGACAACTATATCATATAGCTGCCAAAGGAACGACTGGTCGTAAATAAAATTCTTACATATAGTTGTCTTATAAAGAAATCTTTTTGTTCATTAAGATATCTTAATCAATCTAAGATATAATATGTTCTAAAAATCATTTTAGCATCGGACTACTATATCATAAGAACGACCGGTCAAAAATGAAGTACTATTATGATCAACTTTATTGTTTTAAAATATATTGACCAAAATAGGCATTTATTAGTTTCTCTTAGCTCGCTACATATATGAAAAATCCTAAAAACATCGGACGACTATATCAAATAGTTGCCATAGGAACAATCGGTTTTGAAGTAGGTTATTGTAAAGAAACTTTTTTATTTATTAAGATATGTTATTCAAACTATAAATTTATTACGTTCACTTTTCTCATCATATACGCAATAAATCTCGGTGTTTCGGAATACTATATCATATAGCTGCCATAGGAACGATCGATATTAATTACTTTGAACAAATTTTTATTAAGTAGGTCCTTATTAAAATAACTTTTTGTTTCTTAAAACAGCTTTATCAAACTAGGAATTTATATGTATACAAAAGATAACTATATCATATAGATACCATAGTGTAGTAAAAATGTTCCAAAAGTTGTTTATTTATTCATTGGAGCTTCTGCTCCATGGCACTTTGTAAAATCAGCGCCTTAGAAACGGTCGCTTATTAAGAAGATTCCTGTAAAGAAAACTTTGTTTATTAAGATATCTTGATTAAACTAAAAAATGATATATATTAAAAATCATATTAGCATCGGACCCCTATATCAAATTGTGGACTCAGCAACAATCGGTTGAAAGATTGGTTCTTGTTAAGACACTTTTTGTTTATTAAGATAGGTTAAGGTTTCACTTCGCTCTCTCTTTATATACCAAGTGCTAAAAACATAGGCGTACTATACAAACTCAGCGCAGTGGGATCGATTGATTATAGAAAAAAACTTTTTGATTATTAAGATATCTTGATCAATCTAGGAATTTATATGTATTCAAAATCTTGTTAACATCAAACTACTATATCATATAGCTGCCAAATGAGCGATCGGATGAAAATTAATTATTTATATGAAAAACTTTATTGTTTTTAAAATATATCGAACAAACTTGGTGTTGGGCTATCGAGCTTTTTCAATAGCTCTCCATTTGGAGCGCTGCTGAAGCAGAGGTTAATATTCTTCGGCCCAGCGGGACCAAAATATTAGTTGGAGATACAATACGCGCTGCCGGCCATCCAGACGATTGAATTAAAGGTGCGTTAGGCATCAGGCTCAACGAACGATGAGCTGGGATCAAGAAATGAACTGGAGTGAGCACATCTAGGTCTGCCGCAACTTCTGAAAGAGGAAACAATGACCTGGAGTTAATAATCAATTTTATATGGCAGACTAGGTTGCAAAGCTCTTCGAAGTTGAGAACACAAGAGCTAACAGCACGATATGCTCGATGCACGATGCTTCGCTGTCTTCACTGCTGCTTTCCAAAGACCGTCAGAGTGAGGCGAACGAGGGGGAATAAATTTCCAATCAATGGAATGAGCGATGCTAAACTTGTGTACTGAATCAGTATAATTGCGCCTGATGAAAAGACGCTTGAGGTCTAGAATCTCGTTCTTGGCGTCGACAAAGTTGGTAAAATTATCCGTCTATATCTGAGATGGCCTGCCTCGAGATAAACATCATGAGCGCATTCAAGAATGAAGCCGTCGACAGGTGAACTGCTTTATTCGCGAAGCAGAAGAAGACAGCCATATATACCGAATATGACACGGAAGTGCCCAGAAGTGATATCCTGTGATGAGTGAAAATGAGATGGGATGGTGCCGCGGAAGAATTATTGGATGGAGAGTTTCGAAATCCAACGAAGAGTTTTTCAGGCGAACATCAACTCTAAGGATGCCGATACAGCTGGACGGCTTAACAACTCTTCTCGATCGCAGTGATTTAATTTCTTCACACAGGTGTGCTCTCTTGACGAGCCGCATTAAGAGTTGAGTCCCATGTTGTATATCACACACTGTTATTCTAGGATGCCTGCTTCTGTGTATGAATTTATAAATATACTCGAATATAGGCTGCATTGTATCCAATTAGTTAGCGTATTTACAAGTGGCAGATATATCAACGAAGGGAGATCACGTAACAAGGACCTTATTTCTTAGCTCGAGTTCTGGCCTCTCTGGCAAACAAGAAGCAGACCAGTACAATTTGTTTCTACATAGAAATGTTGGACCGTTGAACCACAGTGATTGATTTAATTCAGCTGGTGTAGATCCTCTCGAGAGTGTATCTGCCGGATAGAGTGAAGTGGGAACGTAGAACCATTCCATGCCATTAGTTAGCTTTTGAACTGCTGTGACACGTTTAGCTACACATTGAGCAAGCAGGGCTCGGTCTTTATCCAGGAAAGACATACAGAAGAATCCGACCAGCAGTAGAACTTTCAATGAAAGAGTTCCATTCTAGATATCTCACGCATGAGATTAGATATGACGTCGACACAGGCCCCATACGCTTCGATGCTGGCAACGCAGAAACCGTGAGAAACCGTGAACTTTTCACTCTACTGCAGGTATTGACACGAGGTGAGGAAATTTAAGAAACTGTACTTTCTCAAAACTAATGATGATGACAGGCTCTCGTCCCAATCACGCTTCTCCTTCCAGATCTGCTGCAAGAAGATTTTAGACTTAACGATTACCGGCCCTATAAGTCCAAGTGTCCAAGGTCATACAAGCGTACTATAGTCGAGAGTATTGACCTATTAGATGGTTTGGATCTTTGCTGAATGGACGAGAAAGAAAACAGCAACCGATCCGACACTGAGTCCCAAGCGAGTCAAAGATTTTTGTTGATGTCGCTCCCATCATAACATTTTAGAGAAGATTCTCTGTCCTCTTCGGGTATCCCTTCCAATGCAGCAGCATTATTTGAGCGCCACTTTTGCAGCTGGAAGCCCCAACTTGCCAGGATTCCAGCCGTCTGATGAAGAATTTCCCCAACTGAATCGAGTCACCCATGAGGTTGTCAACAAAGAAGTAGCGACAGGCGACATATGGACGACTTTATAGTTTCCGTTCGAGGGTCAGGAATCGACGTAATGCTTGCAAAGTTCGGATGAAGGCTAAATGAACCGAAAATTGGCCACTAGGCAATATGATATGAGTCCTTAAGAAATGCTCTTCACAATCAGTTTCTTCCTTTGAAGTGGAAGGTGTAGTTTCCAAGCAATTCATCAGTGCGATCTTCAAAACTTGACTCAAGCTTGCCTAGAGTATGGTTCGCAATCAACATCGACCCACCCAAACGCGGTCTCCCTCCAGAGACTACCTAACCTAGCCTTTGCTTCTGAAGAAGTGTTAGAAGCTTTATCTGGCCGGCACTTAAAAGCTCATAAAAAAGACTAGCTCCAAGCAGCAAGTCAACTCGTTGTGGTTTAAAGAAAATCGGATCTACTAGTCGTAATAATTTTAATTGCAAAACAAGCAGAATGAAAAAAGAAAACATACACACAGCCGATGACGAACACCATAGCAGTAGTCAAGAAGACAACATCACTGCTGAAATACTGGGAACAACAGAGTAGGATTTAGATAGCAACGACTGCCACCCTCTTAAGCCCCAATATCTCAAGTAAGTGTGCTAGAAAGATCAAACGTTTATTAAATAACCTTTTCTCCAAGAAATTAAGTGCTATGACATAATTATCGTTTGTTATTTCCAATGATCGAATTGCGTTCAGCGCTGAATCCTTCAGGCACGATCGAATATGCTGCATCTTTTCGATATGAGCTAGATCGGGATAATTTTCTATGACAGTTGTGAACATAGAATACAAGTCGGCCCATTCTGTGTATCCACCATTGAACGTAGGAAGCTCTAATGAAGGTAATGCCGGCGGTGTCTTAGCCCAAACTATCTGCCCGGGCAGCACAGTTTGATCGCGAAATGTTGAGCAGGGCAATATTGAAGCGCGTTTTGCAATTTCACTCCGAACCGAAATTTGCATAGAAACTGCAATTGGCAAACCGCTCAAAGCCAAAAAATGTAAGAACTTCGGCGAACGCAAGTGTCAAGCTAGGTAATGGAGCAACTGCAATAGCTTGTACATATGTAAGTTACGCACGAAAGACCAAAAAATTTTGAGCGACCGGGAGAGCAAAGCGCCGACAATCGCTTATATGTTTATAAGTCGAACAAAACGAAATGTCACGTTGCTGATCTTTTAAGATTATTGTTTTAATGTTAAACAATAATAAAACAACTACAAAAATCACGTCGGGGTCACCCAAATGTTGTGCTATCGAGCTTCTTTATAGCTTTCACAAATAGAAATAGGTAAAATTATTTTATTTCTTGTGTTTCAATTTTTGTATGCATTTGTTAAAACTTACGAAAGCAGGCAGACCAGAATTGGTCTGTGCTTATTATTAATTTTTAGTGTTTACAAAGAGTTTCAAAGGTAAGCGAACCCGAATTGATACGTGCCGATTGCAGCGAAGCAACAATTGATTATTTGATAATTTTGAGAAAAGCAAGTGGCCGAGGTGTTTTCGAAATGCACGAAGCAAACTAACTCGACGCATAGCATCGAGGCCTTCGCAAAAGGTAATGATCTGTAAATAATCTTAAGAGCGAAATTTAATCAGTTGCTTCGCAGAGCAAGAATTATCAGATAATAACAAGATACTGATCTTATCAGTGGCGAGGTTGCTCCAGCTGTTTTGGCTGCGTTGCCAGACCATTAGATTTATAAGCCTTACTAGTTCCCTACATATACGAAAAATCCTAAAAACATTGGATCACGTTATCAATTAGTTGCTATAGGAACAATCAATGAAAAATAGGTTATTATAAAGAAACTTTATTCTATATTAAACTAAGAATTTATAAGTTTACAAAATGTTGCAAACATCAAACTACTGTAGCATATAGCTGCCATATGAACGATCGGTCAAAAATGAACTAAGTTTTTGATAAACTTTATTTTCAAAATATATTTACCAAACTTGGTATATATAATTTCAGTTATAACATCGGATTAAAACATCGGATTACTATTTCAAAAAGTGGCCATAGGAACAATCGATTGAAAAATATGTAAGTGTAATGTAACTTTTTTTTTGTTAAGATATCTAATTCAAACTAGGAATTTATTCTTTCAGTTTTCCTATCATATGTGCAATAAATCTCGGTATTTTCGGACTACTATATCATATAGCTGCCATAAGAACGATCGGTCGAATATTAAGTACTTTTATCAACTTTTTATTTTTCAAAACATTCTATCCAAACATGGCATTAATAAGTTTTACTTAGCTCCCTATATAATTGCTTAATTCTAAATTCTAAAAACATCGAACCACTATATCAAATAGGCAATATAGGAACGATCGGCTTATATGTAGGTTCTTGTAAAAAAAACTCTTTTCTTATTAAGATATTTTTATCAAACTAGGAATTGGTTACTTTCACCATTCTTCTCATATGTATATAAATTAGGTCCTATTAATAGCAGACCACTATTTCAAAAATTATTGTAAAAAACTTTATTTTTTATCAAGATATCTATTTCAAACTAGGAATTATTCTTTCACTACTCCCATTACATGTGATATTTCGTTATTTTCGGACTACTATATCGTATAGCTGCCATCGGTCGTTGATTCCAGACGTGGTCCTCAGATCAGCTACACGATTTACTCCATACTTCCCAGGAATCAAGTTTACTACCCTACCAAGTGGCCACCGCATGGGAGGGAGATTTTCGTCTTTAACGAGCACCATGTCGTTAACGCACAACGCTTGTGTTTGAGTGCGCCATTTAGCTCGCTGTTGTAGTAAGGTGAGGTACTCTTCACGCCATCGAGCCCAGGACACCTGTTGTATTTGTGTCACACGCTTCCAGCCATCCAAACGGTCGTAGTATAATATTGTCTAGTCTGGCTCGATGGTTGTTGGTGGTTGTTGAAGGACCACCAAGCAGTAGATGAGCAGGAGTCAGGACATCTAGATCTGCTGGGTTCTCTGAAAGCGAGAGTAATGGGCGTGAGTTAACATTAGCTGTGATTTGGCAAACAAGAGTACGAAGCTCATCAAAGGTAAGTAAAGAACAGCCGACAGAGCGATAGAAATAGTGCTTGGCCAATTTCACTGATGCCTCCCATAGTCCACCAAAGTGCGGAGAACGGGGGGAATGAATTTCCACTCGATGTCATCGGCTAGGCAGAACTGCCGAACTGCTTCCATGTGGAGATCGCTAAGCAAGAAACGTTTCAAATCGACCAACTCATTCTTAGTTCCAACAATCTGACTGGCTTTGCCACGAGTGGCGATGAATCGCTTTAGGGCACTCAAAAATGTAGCAGTCGATAGGTCCTTGACTAGCTCTAGGTGCATTGCCTTGCTGGTGAAGTAAATGAAGACGCTGACGTAGCACTTGATGGGCGGCCTCGTACGAACTTCCGACTTGTAGAAGAAAGGTCCGCAATAATCGATTCCAGTTACGGTGAACGCTCGAATGGCTTCCAGACGCTCCCTTGGAAGACTCGCCATCACGGGCTCGTCGAAACTAGGCCTCGCTCTGAAGCACCTCACACATCTGCTGACTGCTTTAGAGACTGTTCTCAATCCACCAATCGGCCAATATTGAAGTTGAATTCTGGCTAGAAGTGCGCGGGGACCAGTGTGTAGATTCCTCTCATGAAACTGAACGATGAGAGCTAAGGTGATTGCATGACGCCTAGGCAATGTAATGCGATGTTGCGCATCATAGTCCAGAGATGAATTGGCCACCAACACCTTCATTCAGAAATGGTGCAAGAGATGCCATTGAGCTGGATTTTTCACATTTCCATGAGAGTGAATCTTCTTGATGTCATCCCACAAGTTCGCTCTCTGTACAGTCCGAAGAAGAATCCGAGTGCCATGATGAATGTCTGCAACGCTTCATTAATGGGATGTTGCGCATCATAGTCCAGAGACGAATTGCTAAGCCGGCCACCAACACGGAAGAGGGCACCTCCATCCAGAAATGATGCAAGAGATGCGATGGAGTTGGTCCTCTTCACATTTCCATGAGAATGAGTCTCCTTGATGCCATCCCACAAGTTTGCTCTCTGTTGCATGGAGCCAAATGAGTTTGTGTGCTTGCATCCAAGAGTTAAATCCGCATATAGAGACTTACTGATCAGTACTCAGGCATACAGGAGGACGCCGGTCAATTTAGGGGAACATCTAATAGATACGATGGGTCATGAAACCAAAGCTCCGATTGGGCTAGGAATGCCAGCTAGATTTCTGTCCGTAGGAACATATCGCCATTCCATACTGGAGGTGTATGGCAGCCACACGATTTGCCACGAAAACATTAAATTTGAAGGAATCTTCTCTTATCCAGGATAGGACTACGGACGAATCGCGACACGAACAAAACTGGCTGACAAAGATGGCTGTGCGCTTGACTTCATGTATCAGACTAGCCAACAGCTTCTCTCCACATAATTTGGGACAATCATTGTTTTTAAAGGCGCAATAAGATAATTGTTATAAAAACGATATCTTGTTAAACTTAAACTACTATATCATATAGCTGCCATATGAACGATCGGATGAAAATTAAGTACTTTTATGCTATTAAAATATATTGACCAAACTTGGCATTAATACGTTTCACTTAGCTGCCTACATATATGCCAAACTTTGCATTTATAACTTTCAGTTAGCCTCCTCCAATATGCTAAAAACTAAGACCCCTATGTCAAATTGGCGACTTAGTAACGATCGGTTGAAAACTAAGTTCTTGAAAAGAAAACTTTGTTTGTGTAGAGCTTTTGAAAGCTTTCTTTCTTTCTTCTTTTTTTGTCTTTGGGAAGTATTAAAGGTTAAAAGTACAGCACAGCACGTCATTTATGTTTGCAGCGTGGGCGAGTTAAGTTCATATAATTTTTCATTGTCAACACACACTAGATTAGATCAGTCTCCAAAGGGATTAGGTGCTAATACTCTCCTTACTCGTGCCCAGACTTCTTATATACCCCTTGAGTTCAGAAAAAGCAGCTAGCATTATGCAAACCTGGCGACTTAAATTTAAAGGTTCGAAACACTTATTGTATCTTGTATCGAAATCGTTCATTGACGGCGACTATCGGCTCCTTTGCGACAATCTGCATTTATATTTCATCGGAAAAGCCAATGATTGGTTTTGAAGCTTCCACAAGAAAAACCCACTACCTGGTTGGCTTACTGTGCGGATTTTCGACTTAGGCTCGAGAACGTCAAAGACGACTTTCACTTATGGGAACTAATTAGGAAAAGACGCCAGTAAGATCAGGAGACATTAATGATTTACAATCAGCCATTGAAGGTTTTCAGCTAATAAGTTAAGCTTGTAGACCTATTAAAACGCGAGAACAGCGCTTAGGTACGAACTTTTGCATTTGAAGACTGAAACTCGAGCAGAATTAAGAGAGGAAGTTAAGAAACATGAAAGTTTCTGTAGAGAAACTGGCTCGTTTCCCAATCGATCCAAATACGGTAAAAGTAATGTCTCTGAATTACTGGAAAATAATGATGTAGAAAATAATATTTCAGAAATACAGAACAAGAGAATAGTGTTCTGGAATTGTGATAAAGTGGGTCAACGATTCGATGACTGCATGGGAGAAAGGCGTATATTCTGCTACGTTTGCGGTACCAAAAATACTTTTAAGCATAATTGTAGCAAATGCAATCCTTTGGGAAACCGGAACCGGGATGCGCAGACCAACACCACTTTAACGCATCCCACAAAAGAATAAAGTCTTCGCCAGTATTCCAGTCATATGGTAGTTCAGAGCAATCAACTCCAAATATTATATTAAGAACTTATAAGCCAGATACATGTTCAGGCGCAGAGGCTGCAACTCAAACTGATATTGAAAATAAATATGTACCGTGCCATATTAGATTAAACCACTATCTTGACACACGAATACGAATTTTTAGCAGCATAGAACCCATCGAATTTAACAGTCGGCCAAATCGCTCTACTATTCGACTTAGGAAATTCTGGAAAAATATGAAGTGTCTTCGTAAGAAGCTCGTTCAATCAGTGTCTATGAGCTCGGATAACCGCTTGTACACTGAGTTAAACCTAGAGGGAGAACGATAAGTAGCATTATTAAATTTCGGAGAGACAATTAGTTGTCTCGGTAATGTTGCAGCTAAGTCATTGTTGTCACATCCCAAAGCGCGAAAGTGCTCTGGATCAATCCGAATAGCTAATAACACTAATTGCCCAGTGGTAGGCGAATTGACGCTTAAATTTGAATTTCGAGAACAAGCCCATAATGTTGAGTTTTTTGTTATACCAGATTTGAAACAAGATGTTTCCTTAGGCATAATTGGCAGGACTATGGACTGTTAACGAATTAACTTCGTTCTGATAAATCCGTATATGAATTAGACAACGATAAGGAACATGATATCCAGGAAACAGCGAAAATGCATCAGCTAACCGCTGAATAAAAGTCACGATTATATTCGATCGTTTCAAATTTCCATTCAAATGAAAAGGAAGGTTTAGGGTCACAGAAAAGTATAATATAACCCCCGTTAAACAAAAACATTGGCCTTTTTCGCCAGCCGTTGAAAAGCTAACGTTCGACGAGATCGAGAGAATGCTAGCGTTAGATATAATAGAGGAATCGCATAGCTCCTGGAGTAGCAACTGCGTCCTTGTGCAAAGAAATTATAAGAATAGGTTGTGTCTAGATTCCCGAGTCATAAATAAGTACACTCGTAAGGATGCGTACCCTCTACCTCATATCGACGGAATAGTTAGTCGTCTGCCAACGTCTAAATATATAACGGGTCTTGATATGAAGCACGCATTCTGGCAGATACCCCTAGAAGAAAAATCACGTCAGTATACCGCTTTTACAGTCCCTAATCGACCATTATTTCAATACAAAGTAATGCCGTTTGGATTGTGTTACGCTCCTCAAAAGCTTTGTAGACTAATGGAACGCGTCATAAAAGCACAATTGCGGACCCGCGTATTTGTCTACTTAGATAATTTGCTTCTGATTCAGAGGACATCGATTCTCATATGTTTCTTTTGCAAGAAGTAGCGTTGCACTTGCGTAAAGAGTTAATGACAATCAACGCCGCAAAATCAAAAAAATTTTAATATTTTATATTGATATAATTGAATATGGTCAACCAAAGACGGACCCCAGGAAAATACAATCTATTAACGAATTCCCTGTACCAAAAAGTGTAAAACAACTGAGACTTTTCTTGGACTCGCTGGACAGTTCTCTTTGTTTAACAGTTAGCTTTCCGCTTACCAAGTTGCTAAAAAAGTCGAAAGTATTAAAATGGAACACTGATGCTGATTCCGCTTTCAACGACTTTAAAACACTTTTAACTTCTGCATCTGTGTTGGCTACCCCCGACTTCTCAATTTAGTTTGTGATGCTAGCACTACTGAAGAGGAGGCTCCAATAGCATACATGTCAGAGAAACTGTCAAATGCCCATCGGAATTATCGTGTGACCGACCTGGAATGCTTAGCCGTATAAAGAGGAATTTTTAAATTTAGAGCGTATATAGAAGGACAGGACTTCAAAGTAATAACTGATGGCTCATGAGACAGAAGGATCTCAGAGGACGTCAAGGTAGATGGGTGATCAAATTACAAGGTTTCAAGTTTAAAGTCTCGCATAGTAGCGGTGCATAAAATGTTGTTGCTGATGCGCTATCGCGTCAAAATAAGACAGAGCTTGCGGAATTCGAGGAGCAAGGAGCAAGCAAGCAAGCAAATATCTTCACCAAAACTTGGCATTAAAAAGTTTCACTTGGCTCCCTCCGTTTATGCAAAATGTAATGAAACTTTTTTCTTTATTAAGATATTTTATTCAAACTAGGTTTTTATTTCTTTCACCACTTCTATCATATGGCAATAAATCATGGTATTTTCGGAATACTATATTATATAGCTGCCATAGAAATAATCGGTCGAATATTAAGTACTTTGAACGACTTTTTATTTTTCAAGATATGTTGTCTAAGCTTGGCATTTAAAAGTTTCACCTAGCTCCCTCAGTATATGCAAAATGCTATCAAAATCGGAAACATATATCAAGTTGTTGTCCTTACATATATGCAAAATCCGAAAATCATCGGACCATTATATCAAATCGTGGTTATAGGAACAGTCGGCGGAAAATCAGGTAATTGTTTTAAAAACTTTTTTCTTTATTAAGATATTGTATGCAAACTAAGAATTTATTTTTTAACTTTTCACCTCATGTGCAATAAATCTTGGTATTTTTTGTACTACTACTTTATTATATGCCATAGGAATGATCGAAATATTTTGTCCAAACTTGGCATTAATAATTTTCACTTAATATTCTTTTTATTATACTCACTTTTTATATTCAAAATGCTAACAACATTGGAGCACTTTATAAAATCAGCGCCTTAGAATCGGTCGCTTATTAAGTAGATTCTTGTAAAGAAAACTTTTTGTTTATTAAGATATCTTGAGGACTCAGCAACAATCGGTTGAAAGATTGGTTCTTGTTAAGACACTTTTTGTTTATTAAGATAGGTTAAGGTTTCACTTCGCTCTCTCTTTATATGCCAAGTGCTAAAAAGATCGGAGTACTACACAAACTCAGCGCAGTGGGATCGATCGACCCACGGCTTTACAATTAATCCGAAGAAAGACAATGTAGCTCAGTCACATAATAGTAACGCTAAGATATATAATATGCGCAACCGAAATATAAGTCTTACGGCCGGTACGAAAGTCTTCGCCTGCAATTTTTGTCTGAGTAAAGCGCAAAAGAAGTTTAGTTCTAAGCTTGTATCAGTTTTCGTTCCCGCGATAGTTGTACGAAAAGTCAGCCCAGCCTACTATCAACTAGCTAATGAAGCTGCTTTGCTTGGCTAACCATATCTCCCACACGCGCAACCGAATAGGGCGAATAGAGCAAGAGGTGATAAGATCAGGCCATAGTAACGTTTTAAAGTATAATCGCGTGATGTAGAGCTTTTGAAAGCTTTCTTTCTCTCTTCTTTTTTTGTCTTTGGGAAGTATTAGAGGTTAAAAGTACAGCACTGCATGCATATAAATGAAGCGTGGCCGAGTTAAGTTCACATAATTTTTCATTGTCAATAATTTTTGCAAAAGAAACCAAGATTGCAAGTGTGGTACAGTTTCGAAGTTTTCTTTTGGGTACGCTAATAGAAACCAAAAACCTTCATATCAACTCGACCCAATAACCTAACTCTGATTCGGGGTGACCCTTAAAGAAAAGGTATTTATATGTGCTAGTGTTGAGACTTGGAATTAATTAAGGCTTCCACAGTTTTCGTGCCTGCTCTGTTGGCCAGACCAGTTCCACACGTCAGTAGCTTGCTGACAAAGATCAGCGGGAATATTTAGAAGTGCTAGTCGGCGCTACCAGAAGTGGAGATCGGATCAGATAAGGGCAACACCAAGAGCACGTGTCGCACTTAGCAGCCCAGTAGGACAAATTTTATTGCTATTGTACTTATCAGCCGCGGTATGGCATAGCATCGGAAAACGTCGTCAAGCGCTCACTACTTGTGCAGCACCATCGGGGGCCTCATGCACTAAGCATATAGCGTAACCTGTAGAGAGTAACGAAGAAGCTAAGTCTGTATTACATTTGGTGTACCCTTTCGGTTGCTTAGAAGCCAGTGCCATATCCTTAGTTCCTTAGTTTTTATTTTTTTGTCTAATTTTTGTAAAAAATATGCAATGAATATGTCTAAATAAGTAAAAGCGAGAGAAAATTCCACACCATTGATCTTGATCGCTGCTCATATATACATGTGCTTATATTCTTATAAACTTCTTTTGTACTATTTAGCAACAGCGATCCTACTAGTCGTACACATTGCGCCCAACGTCTGCTTCGGAGGAAATTGAGTTAGTAACAGTTAAAACCCACAGTGAGTTCGAAACAACACTTGTAAGTGTATGGTATATATGTATATATATAGATATATATATGAACATTTAAATGCAGCTTAATATTGCAGGACGGTAAATTAATTACTATCCATCAAATCTTAAAATAATGTCGGTGAATTTCTCCTTTCACCTAATTTCCATATGTTCTTTAAACTAATTACTGTACATACATTATATTAACTTTGAAGTTGAATTTTTGAAACTTATTTTTGGAAATCGAGGTTTACCTATGTATCTGTTAGTTGACATCATGCTCGAAAACGAACAACGCGTGAATAAATGAATTATATTAGCTTATTTGATATCAATAGTCAAGTACCCATGTTAGCCGTTTGCAATTTATAGTGATGGTTTAAGAACCTAAAATAGGGACATGCATCCACATTCCATTTTTTTGTTGCTTGTCAAGGTAGGGACGGTAGAGAGAAAGAGAGACGATCAACACCTTAGTTCTCTCACTTAAGCGAAATTGAATAGTTTGAATTTGTATGTTCGGTCGGAACACATTAAGGGATACACATACTAGTAGCTTGCTATTTAATGGATTTATTTAAATCAGTAATTTTTTTTTTTTCATCGCACTTATACTTTGTGTTTATGGTAAGTGCAGAAGGGAAAGAAAAAAAAACACGACCAGCCCGACGAGCTCTTGTCCGTGCATGAGCAAGAACTGCGAACCTCCCATCCCTATGCACACGGCCGTTTGTTTTATTTTGGTTGATGGCCTAACAAAAAACATCGGAATACTATATCATGTATGTGGGGTTTTATATTAAAAGTTTATTATAAACAAGTGTATTGTTGATTTAACAAATTGTATTGCTTACGATGATTAGCATTCGAATCAAAGTAAAGCGTCGTTTCGTCGTTTTGTTCTCAGCCTTCATACCACACAGGTCCAGCGTTGAACTTTTCGTCTTAACGAGCAATCATCTTCTGCTCGACGTCCAGTACGTTGCCCTCGTGGCTTTGTACTGTCCTCGTTGATCGTCGTTTTTGGATAACTCGCCGTCTGCGAATTCGCCGTCTTCTTTGCTCGTTGTTACGCGTCGTGTATTCGTCGTTCATCTTTTAGCGTGTTCGTTGTCTAGGGATTCTTGTGCTGTTGGTTGTGCACAGTGGGATTTGGGTATACAGCATTTACCCAACCCACATTCGGCCATTCTGACTAAGCGTTCGGCCCGAATGCTTCCTCGTCATCTTCATCATCGCTGCCAATGGACCATGGCTTCATATATTCGGCCCTC
Source organism: Drosophila montana (assembly GCF_035044405.1). Classification (NCBI taxonomy): domain Eukaryota; kingdom Metazoa; phylum Arthropoda; class Insecta; order Diptera; family Drosophilidae; genus Drosophila; species Drosophila montana. The sequence continues at coordinate 20,091 of NW_026997132.1, forward strand.
GTTGCAGAATTCTTCGGCCCATCGCAATTGCTACTTTGCCTACTTTCTGGACAGCATACGCGTTGTTATGCTTAATCTTAACGACTTGATAGGGCAAAAACTTAGGCTTTAATTTTAGGCCACTACCAAACTGTGTGCGCTTTATGGCAATAAGGTCGCCAACATTATAACGTCTTGCATGCTTTCGTCTCAAATTGTACGTATTTTTATTTTCATTTTGAATTTTTAAAATTTGTGTTTTTGCCTTTGCTCTTAATTTGTTTTTACCCGCCTTATTGGCGGTTAGATCATTGGCGAAGGCAGATTGTCCGCCACGTCGCTTGGGCTTGCCTCCGGTAGAACCAACATATTTCGGGGCATCGGTGGCAGCACCCAGCGAAACCTTTTCAATTTCCTTCATGGCACGCTCCTTGGCGAGCTGTTCTGGTGTTTTCTTTCTGGGCTCCTCCTTCTTCTTCTTTTTGCGCTTAGCGTCTAGCTCCTTAACTGGTGGGCCGTCCTCGCCATCGCCGCCGTACTCTGGACGCTTGCGTTTACCTGCCGTCTTCCCTTTACCAGCTGCTGGCGCTGGCTTGGACTCATCGTCGTTAGAGGTGAGCGCTAGACGAGCCTTTTCATTCTCACGCTGTTGCTTGGTTTGGAACCAGGTGCGTCTCTCGCTGGGCTGGCCCAGCAGTTTATGTTCGGTTTTAGACAGTTGCTGTTCCGTTTTGGCCAGCTGACGTTCCGCCTGCTCCTCGTCGGGTATGTTTTGTATTTCGGGTTCCAGTGCCGTCAGTTTGTTGCGATACTTCTCAATTATCTCTTCACTGTTTGACATTTTGCGAACTTGTAAACCGTTACGACTAATTACAATCTCAGCCTGTAAACATAGTTCTTCGCCAAGAATAACTTTGACATCAATACATTTAATTGGAACCACGTAAAAATCAAGTATAAACTCTTCATCGCCAATAAGAATTAGATGTTTAAAATGTCCAGTTGGTTTTATTTTATTCTCAATGCGCTCACTGCCGAATCCAATAAGAATAACATTGCAGTTTTCTAGCTTCGGCTTGCCAACTTCACAATAAAAGTCTTCACGGATGATATTGAATTTACTGCCAGTATCAAATAACGCTACACATTTCTTATTTGAGAAACATACTTCTTTACGGGATAAATCGTTTTTGTTTTGCAAACTGCGTGTATTTGATATTACGGCCTCACTTTTCTCAATTTGTTCACAATCTTTCGAGATATGACCGTTTTGATTGCATCTGAAACATATTTTTCCTTTATTTTTATTTTGACAATAATTAGACGTATGCCCTTTTTCACCACAGTTAAAGCATTTCACATCTTTTTTTGCATCTTTGCTTACGTTGAAAGCTTTTTTGTCTCTTTCTTTAACACTGCAATCGTTACGCTTTGTTTTTTCCTTTTCGACTCGACACTCTTTTTCAATCATTGTTGTATAACATTTCAACTTTTCTTTGAATTGATTTAAATTTTTCGCACCGTATAATATTGATTTGTTTCCACCTCTCTCATATATTCCGTCAATTAAATACTGTATGAAAGCGTCATCTGCAATTTGACCTCGAGAAGCAATGTCTTTCATTCTATAAAAGTATTCGAATACACACTCGTTGTTGCTGCGTTTCGTCTGCGCGAGCTGTTCGTGAATTTCTTTACTGCTTACACTTGAACTGAATTCTGCCAAGAGTGCTCGTTTGAGAGAGTTCCAAGTGCTCAAACCTCTCTCACTCAATACGAAGAGTTTCTTTTTTTTTTTTTTTGCACAATTATTGTTGTAACGTAAGATCGTTTTCAACTTTGTTCACTCCTGTTCAATCTTGCTCAATATTGCTTAATCTTGCTCACTCGTGCTCACACTTGCTCAATCTCGGACGAGCGCCCAAAATGTGGGGTTTTATATTAAAAGTTTATTATAAACAAGTGTGTTTTGAGGAGATGCTGGTTTGCAACCCACTTCGGCCCCTTTTATGTTTTATAAATTTTAATAAAAATCAAAGGAGCCTTTAGACTGCTTGTAATGCGTGATTTACTTCTCGAACTTTCAACAATAACTAGATTAGTGGTGAGCAATTTACAATGTTATTTTATGGTGGTTTAAAAATAATAGTATGTGACTTCAATATCGTGATTTGAGAAGTAAAGATATATTGTAATTCAGATATAATATTATTCAGAGGGCGTTCTGCTGCGAACATGCTCCCCCCGTTGGAAGATACAAGCTTTCAACCGATGTGGTCTCGATTGGCAGAACGGCGATTTTGGCAATGGCTCTCTTGACCAGACCATTTTGTGTACGAATGACTGCTACTCTCACAATGCCGTCGTCACCCGTGATGACGCTGTCGACTCGTCCAAGCGGCCACCTGAGTGGTGGTGCATTGTCCTCCTTGAGCAGCACGATGCTGCCGGCCTGAAGATTTTGCGTGGACGATCGCCATTTCCCGCGCTCTTGGAGCAACGACAAATACGATGTACTCCATTTCTTCCAAAATGATTGCTGCATGTGACATATTCGCTGCCAACGGCTGAGGCGACCTATGCTTAGGTAAGTTATGTCTGGCTCGTCGATAGTGGCATTGGCTTTGCCCCAGATGAAGTGCCCAGGCGTGAGTATCTCCAAGTCATTCGGGTTTTCTGTAATAGAGCAAAGCGGTCTTGAGTTAAGCATTGCGGATATTTGACAGATGAGAGTTCGGAATTCGTGGAATGAGAGAAGAGAATTTCCAACGACGCGGTAAAAATGATATTTTGCTGACTTGACAGCGGCCTCCCACAATCCTCCAAAATGTGGCGAACGGGGCGGAATGAATTTCCAGTTGATTCCCAGAGCTACGCAGTTGCGAACAATCTCATTGCGCTGGGGATCGCTTATAAACAGGTCGCGCAGTTCCTTCAGCTCATTTCGAGCACCCTCGAAATTTGTGGCGTTGTCTGTCCATATTGTATGCGGTTTCCCTCGAAGGCTGATGAATCTCTTCAAGGCAGCGATAAACGATGACGTGGACAGGTCCTCTACCAACTCTAAATGCGTTGCTTTCGTTGCAAAGCATATAAAAATTGAGATGTAGCATTTCGTTGGTGAGCGATTCCTGACCTCTGATTTGACGTAGAAAGGACCGCAAAAGTCGATGCCAGTTACGTGAAACGTCGGACTTGGCTGCACACGCTCAGCTGGTAGCGGGGCCATGACTTGCTCCAGAAGTTTAGGTCGCATTCGAAAGCAGCGCACGCACCTGTTGATGATATTTGAGACAGCCTTGAGACCTCCGATGGGCCAGTATCGCTGGCGGAGTGTTGCTAGAAGGAATTGCGGACCAGCATGAAGAAATTCCAAATGATAATATGTGATCATAGCTGCGGTCACTGGCTGGCGTTTAGGCAACAATAACGGATGCTTTGCTTCATGTTCCAAGTTTGAGTTCTGAAGGCGCCCGCCGATGCGCAAGAGTCCCTCAGCGTCCAACAGTGGGCACAATGAACGAAGTTTGCTTCTTGTTGGAAGCGGCCTTTTTAAGCTGAGTGCTTTGTACTCTTCGGCGAAGTGCGTAAGTTGAATGTTTTTTATAAGTAAATGCGTTCCGCACTTGATATCATCTGGAGTGAGTGGACCTTTTGAACTCGTCGAATCAGATCTTTTTAGCGCTATAAATCGATACACGTATGCGAAAGTGCGCTGTAACTTGGCAAATGTGTTGTTGAATTTACAAGATGCCGATAGGTCCGTCTTCGTTGATAGTACCAGCACTTTCTGGCGTCGTTCTGGAAGCTCAAAGGGATAGTCGACGTTTTGAGGCAAAGTCGAGCTAGCGGCCTGTATAAATGGGGGTCCATTATGCCATAGCTGTGAGTCTAAAAGTTTCAAAGGTGTGCATCCACGTGATAAAATGTCCGCAGGGTTCAGCTGAGAGGGTACATGATGCCAGGTCATGCCCTTGGTCCGCTCCTGTATTTGTGATACCCTGTTGGATACAAAGACGTTAAACTTTGAAGGTGATTCACGAATCCATGCAAGCGCTACTGTTGAGTCGGTCCAGCAATGATATCTGCATTCGAACTGAATGCACTTGGCAATGTTTCCTAAGAGCTCTGATAATAAAAGTGCAGCTGCCAGCTCAAGCTTTGGGATTGTCAGCGTCTTTAATGGGGCGACCCTTGATTTAGAGCATAGCAAATGTGATGAAAATACCCCTTGCATTTCGGATCTGACAAATACGCAAGCACCATAAGCGGCTGTGCTGGCGTCGCAAAATCCATGCAGCTCTTACGTAGCCAGTGGCATCAATACAAAACGGGAGAATTTCAAGCTGCTGACAAATGAGAGTTGCGATATGAGTTTGATCCATTCGAAGTGCAGCGACTGCGACAGGCATTCGTCCCAATTGACCCTTTCCTTCCACAGTGCTTGGAGAAATACCTTTAACCTGGTAACGATGGGCGCGATCAATCCGAGCGGATCGTAAAATCTCGCTATCATTGATAACATGCTCCGCTTTGTGACTGATCCTTCGGGTACGATCTCCGCAAAGTTGAAAAGCAGGCTATCAGAGCTAGGGCTCCAAGCTAAACCAAGCGTCTTTGCAATGTTGGTGCCATCCTTGAACTCCATTAGCTTCTCACAATCGGATTCGCTTTCTCCTTTTAATGCATCAGGCTCGTTTGAGCACCACTTTCTGATTGGAAAGTGACCTTTAGCCAGTAGCAGTTTTACTTGCTGTCGGATCTGAATGGCTTCTTCTATAGAGTCCCCTCCAGAAATTAAATCGTCTACGTAGAAGTCGCGACAAACTATCTTTGCAGCTAGTGGAAAGGTAGGCTCTTCGTCGTGGGCCAGCTGCTGCATCGCTCGAATTGCTAGAAACGCAGCGGGTTTGGTTCCATACGTTACTGTATCCAGGGTGTACGTCCTTATGCTTTCATTTTGGTGATCACGCCATAAGATGCATTGCAGAAATTGATCTGGATGCGTTATTCGGACACAGCGGTACATCTTACAGATGTCACCGCACATGGCAACCTTTAAAAAACGAAACTGAATTAGATTGTTGAATAATTTGGGTTGAATTGCTGGGCCTGTATGCAAGAGATCATTCAGAGATGCGCCTGATGTGGATTTGGCTGATCCATCAAAAACGACGCGAAATTTGGTGGTTGAGCTATCTGGCTTTTCTACGCAGTGGTGGGGTAAATAGAATTGTCGGACAAGCTGCTGCTTGGAAGCCAAAGACATGTGGCCCAAGTCGATGTATTCGCGCATGAATGCAGAGTAGCTCTCCTTCAGCTGGTGATTTTTGTCCAATTTGTTTTCGAACGACTTGAAACGTCGTAGAGCACGTTGATATGAGTCTCCGCGTATCGAAGCTGAGCTTTGCTGGAAGCCTAACTGAATACTGCCCTGACTTTAGTCGCGTGTAGCCTTGAAGAAATAGCTGCTCACATAGTGCGTCTTCATCAGAGAGCGCAGGGGTTGTACCGCAGCAATTGTCGACTTCCCAGAATCGTTTTACAATATCCGACAGTGGATCCTCCCATGGATTAGGTTCCTTGTAAAGGGCTGAAAGGGATGTGTGTTTGTTGTGTACGCGAGAGAGTCCGCCAGACGCAATCCATCCGAGCTTGGTCTTTTGGAGCGTTGGTAGGTTATCCGCCATTCGAATTTGGCCGATGCAAATGAGATCGAAAAATAGTCCGGCACCAAGTAATAAATCTATTCTTTGAGATTTGAAAAACGTTGGATCCGCGAGCGAGATGTTTTTGGGGATATTCCACCCAGAGATGTCTAACCCAAAGTAGGGCTGATAATCCGTTATACCGCGAGTAACGACTGCTGAAAATGATGTGCTGAAGCTCCTATCACGTGACTGCGCTGATATGTCAGTGGACATGTTAGAAGATAGGGTTGATTCGCCTATACCAGATATTGATACGGCAGCATGATGAGTTTTGAGTTGGAGCTGCTTTACTAGACGAGCAGTGATAAAGTTGAGTTGAGATCCAGAATCCAGTAATGCACGGCAGGGTATGAATACACCTGAGTGGCTCTTGGCATATAAGATGGCGGTTGGAAGCACCACATAGTCTACAGGCTGGGCATTCGTGGCTTCAGGTGCGAATTCAAGGGCAGTGCTGACGAGAGTTGAAGATGGTGGATTACTTGAAGACGATGCGTGAGGCTGGATCGTGGTTGCAGCCTGCAAGCTTGGTGTAACAGGGCAGATGATTGAGTTGTGATGGGGCTCATGTGCAGCAACGAATGATGTTTTTGTTGACAATGCCTGCAGTGACCTGAGCGACATTGCTGCAAGCCATGCCCTTTGCGCAAGCAGTTTAGGCAAAGATGCAATCGCTTGGCCTCCTTGTGGCGCAAACTTGGGGACAGATTCAAAAACAACGGGCATTTAACAAGAAAATGCTCTTTTGAGTCGCAAAAATTACAATTTTGCTGGTAATTGTTAGATGAGGATGCAATGAATGTGTTACGATTCAATTTTTGTACATTTCTGGTAACCTGGTGGCTAGGCGTAGGTGCCGTAGCGCCTTTCAAGCTTTCCATCATGCGGCATCCTCTCTCTAAGAACGCCGACATATCCGTCCACCTGGGTAGCTTATCCGTTGCAAGCGCTTCCTGCCACTTTTCCTGGGTGTGGTGATCGAGCTTGTGCGATATTATGTGTATGAGTAATCCGTCAGCCAGCTCCTCAGTTGTGCTAAGCGCCCGAATGCGAGTTAATTTTGTCACTCAACTCACGCAACGCCTCTGCTGATCCCTTTTCAACACCTGGCAGCCCGACTATAGCCCGCACGTGGCCCTGAAAATGTAGCAACTTATTATCAAAACGATTTATGAGTAACTCCAACGCCTTGTCGTAATTCACGTCGACAGGCTCTAACGATTTGATTGTGTTGAGAGCAGCACCATCCAAGCACGCACGTAAATGTTGTAATTTCTCAATCTTACTCAGGTCCTCATTGCTGCCAATGACAGTCTTGTACATGGCGTACAAATCCGGCCAATCCTCGTAGGAGCCGCTGAACCTGGGCAGCTGCAATTCCGGTAGGCGAGACTTACGGTTGAACAAGTGAGCAAATGTGTGATTACTTTCAGCAAAGCGTGGGATAGTTGTTGAATTGGCGTCAGTCATACGTCCCTTAGTGACTACGTCCATTTGACGAGCGAGAGTGGATTTGATCTTCCAGTAAACCTTCTCGAAGTCTGAGCGTGCGTACGTTGAAAGCTCGAGCAAATCTAATTTTTCTAGCCTTGACTGGCTGATATTAAACTCGGCCTTCATGCTCTCCGCAGATTCTATACGCACCATCAGATCGGCCTCGTCAAAGCTGATCATCTCACCAGCGCTGAAGAATTCGTTCATTGCTAATAGTTGGCGTTGAACAGAAGCGCATTACCGTTTTATGTGTGCAGCGGCTTGTGTATGTGTATGTATCGAGATCAATTGTAGCGGCACTTGCATTCACATTCATATGTATGTATGTAAGTATGTAGGTATCTGCTCGACGGCTTCTTTTCTAAGCAAATGGTTGTGCTTGGCACTGATATGCACCAAACAGCTTGGTTATAATAGCCGATCTGCTAAATAACGCGATAAGATCGTTAGAGAGAAGCGCGCACTCGAGCCGGTGTGCGAAATATGTACATACATATGTACATATGTCTGTACTTGAGTTTAGTGCCTATGCTGCAGCGGCAAAAGAGCGATGAACAACGAAAAAAAGATTTGCGGCAAGACGAGAAGCAAGAAATAAAAATCACGTCGGGGTCACCAATGTTTTGAGGAGATGCTGGTTTGCACCCCACTTCGGCCCCTTTTATGTTTTATAAATTTTAATAAAAATCAAAGGAGCCTTTAGACTGCTTGTAATGCGTGATTTACTTCTTAATAACTATCGATAGATTAGTGGTGAGCAATTTACAATGGTATTTTATGGGAGTTTAAAAATAATAGTATGTGACTTCAATATCGTGATTTGAGAAGTAAAGATATATTGTAATTCAGATATAATATTATTCAGAGGGCGTTCTGCTACGAACAAAGCGTATTGTTGATTTAACAAATTGTATTGCTTAGGATGCTTAGCATTCGAATCAAAGTAACGAGCAATCATCTTCTGCTCGACGTCCAGTACGTTGCCCTCGTGGCTTTGTACTGTCCTCGTTGATCGTCGTTTTTGGATAACTCGCCGTTTGGATACTCGTTGTTACGCGTCGTGTATTCGTCGTCCATCTTTTAGCGAGCTCGATGTCTAGGGATTCTTGTGCTGTTGGTTGTGCACAGTGGGATTTGGGTATACAGCATTTACCCAACCCACATATAGCTACAATAGTTTGAAAATACATTACTTTTTTGAACAACGATATTGTCTTTCAAAATATGTTGTAGATACGTTGCATTTATAAGTTTCATTTAGCTCCTTACAAATAATCAAAATCCGAAAAATATCAGAGCTATATCAAATAGTTGGCATGCGAACTATCGGTTGAGCAAATAAGGTTCTTGTAAAGAAAACTTTGTTTATTAAGATATCTGGATCAAACTAGGAATTTGTGTCTATACAACATTTTCTAAACAACAACTATATCAAATAGCTATCAAAGGATTTTGATCGGTCGAAAATTAAGTACTTTTATGAACAACTTTATTGTTATCATAATGTGTTGATCAAAATTGGAATTTATAAGTTTTATTTAGCTCCTTACGTGTATGCAAACCCCTAAAAACAGCGGACCACTTTATCAACCAGTTGTTATATGAAAAGTCGGTTGTACATTAAGGTATTGTAAAAAACTTATATCTTGAACACTTGCTCCGAGCACATACTCCTTTGACCATCGCCGCAAAACTGTTGCTTGAGCAACGAGACAGCTCGCCAGCGATTCAAGCAGGTGAGACCCTGCTTGTCCGGGGTCCCCTCGCTTATTGCTCCCAGAGGCCTGGAATTGAGAACGGCTCCACTGCGACAAGAGTCGTCTGCAGCTCCTCGGCCGTTAGCAGTAAGCTGCCTACCGTCCGTAGGAGTAGGTGCTTTGCAGACTTCACACCTGCCTCCCACAAACCCCCGAAGTGCGGAGCTCTTGGCGGTATGAACGCAAATTCGTATCCGCTTTTTGATGCCTCTTTCTCGATTCGAGCTCGCAACTCCAGGAACTGGCGACTTGCTCCTACGAAGTTCGTAGCGTTGTAGCAATGGATGGTCTGTGGGACTACTCGACGGCCGAAGAACCTTTGAAAAGCCATTAAAAATGTATTAGTGGATAATTCAAATACTGGTTCTAAATGAACCACTTTGGATGCGAATCAAACAAACAGTGCTATGTACGACTTTCCACGTATTCGAAAAGCCGTGCTAATTAGGCCACAAAAATCGAAGCCACAGATAGAAAATGGGCAGAGAGCTCGGATCTGCTGGTAAATTTCCCATAATTTGTGTTAGCAGACGAGGTTTGCATTTAAAGCAACGGATACATGATCTCACTGTCTGACGACAGACCTCTTGAGCGTCAATCCTCGTAGGAGCCGCTGAACCTGGGCAGCTGCAATTCCGGTAGGCGAGACTTACGGTTGAACAAGTGAGCAAATGTGTGATTACTTTCAGCAAAGCGTGGGATAGTTGTTGAATTGGCGTCAGTCATACGTCCCTTAGTGACTACGTCCATTTGACGAGCGAGAGTGGATTTGATCTTCCAGTAAACCTTCTCGAAGTCTGAGCGTGCGTACGTTGAAAGCTCGAGCAAATCTAATTTTTCTAGCCTTGACTGGCTGATATTAAACTCGGCCTTCATGCTCTCCGCAGATTCTATACGCACCATCAGATCGGCCTCGTCAAAGCTGATCATCTCACCAGCGCTGAAGAATTCGTTCATTGCTAATAGTTGGCGTTGAACAGAAGCGCATTACCGTTTTATGTGTGCAGCGGCTTGTGTATGTGTATGTATCGAGATCAATTGTAGCGGCACTTGCATTCACATTCATATGTATGTATGTAAGTATGTAGGTATCTGCTCGACGGCTTCTTTTCTAAGCAAATGGTTGTGCTTGGCACTGATATGCACCAAACAGCTTGGTTATAATAGCCGATCTGCTAAATAACGCGATAAGATCGTTAGAGAGAAGCGCGCACTCGAGCCGGTGTGCGAAATATGTACATACATATGTACATATGTCTGTACTTGAGTTTAGTGCCTATGCTGCAGCGGCAAAAGAGCGATGAACAACGAAAAAAAGATTTGCGGCAAGACGAGAAGCAAGAAATAAAAATCACGTCGGGGTCACCAATGTTTTGAGGAGATGCTGGTTTGCACCCCACTTCGGCCCCTTTTATGTTTTATAAATTTTAATAAAAATCAAAGGAGCCTTTAGACTGCTTGTAATGCGTGATTTACTTCTTAATAACAATCGATAGATTAGTGGTGAGCAATTTACAATGGTATTTTATGGGAGTTTAAAAATAATAGTATGTGACTTCAATATCGTGATTTGAGAAGTAAAGATATATTGTAATTCAGATATAATATTATTCAGAGGGCGTTCTGCTACGAACAAAGCGTATTGTTGATTTAACAAATTGTATTGCTTAGGATGCTTAGCATTCGAATCAAAGTAACGAGCAATCATCTTCTGCTCGACGTCCAGTACGTTGCCCTCGTGGCTTTGTACTGTCCTCGTTGATCGTCGTTTTTGGATAACTCGCCGTTTGGATACTCGTTGTTACGCGTCGTGTATTCGTCGTCCATCTTTTAGCGAGCTCGATGTCTAGGGATTCTTGTGCTGTTGGTTGTGCACAGTGGGATTTGGGTATACAGCATTTACCCAACCCACATATAGCTACAATAGTTTGAAAATACATTACTTTTTTGAACAACGATATTGTCTTTCAAAATATGTTGTAGATACGTTGCATTTATAACTTTCATTTAGCTCCTTACAAATAATCAAAATCCGAAAAATATCAGAGCTATATCAAATAGTTGGCATGCGAACTATCGGTTGAGCAAATAAGGTCCTTGTAAAGAAAACTTTGTTTATTAAGATATCTGGATCAAACTAGGAATTTGTGTCTATACAACATTTTCTAAACAACAACTATATCAAATAGCTATCAAAGGATTTTGATCGGTCGAAAATTAAGTACTTTTATGAACAACTTTATTGTTATCATAATGTGTTGATCAAAATTGGAATTTATAAGTTTTATTTAGCTCCTTACGTGTATGCAAACCCCTAAAAACAGCGGACCACTTTATCAACCAGTTGTTATATGAAAAGTCGGTTGTACATTAAGGTATTGTAAAAAACTTATATCTTGAACACTTGCTCCGAGCACATACTCCTTTGACCATCGCCGCAAAACTGTTGCTTGAGCAACGAGACAGCTCGCCAGCGATTCAAGCAGGTGAGACCCTGCTTGTCCGGGGTCCCCTCGCTTATTGCTCCCAGAGGCCTGGAATTGAGAACGGCTCCACTGCGACAAGAGTCGTCTGCAGCTCCTCGGCCGTTAGCAGTAAGCTGCCTACCGTCCGTAGGAGTAGGTGCTTTGCAGACTTCACACCTGCCTCCCACAAACCCCCGAAGTGCGGAGCTCTTGGCGGTATGAACGCAAATTCGTATCCGCTTTTTGATGCCTCTTTCTCGATTCGAGCTCGCAACTCCAGGAACTGGCGACTTGCTCCTACGAAGTTCGTAGCGTTGTAGCAATGGATGGTCTGTGGGACTACTCGACGGCCGAAGAACCTTTGAAAAGCCATTAAAAATGTATTAGTGGATAATTCAAATACTGGTTCTAAATGAACCACTTTGGATGCGAATCAAACAAACAGTGCTATGTACGACTTTCCACTTATTCGAAAAGCCGTGCTAATTAGGCCACAAAAATCGAAGCCACAGATAGAAAATGGGCAGAGAGCTCGGATCTGCTGGTAAATTTCCCATAATTTGTGTTAGCAGACGAGGTTTGCATTTAAAGCAACGGATACATGATCTCACTGTCTGACGACAGACCTCTTGAGCGTTAATTAGCCAAAGTCGCTCACGAAGAAGACTCACGAGTGCTCTTGCCTTGATTATCAGAATGTTCCGTTTTGTCGCTTTAAGACCCATGAATGAATCGTCAATTTTGAATTGAAAGGCATCTTATTGACTTAGCTGCGTTTGTTGCGGAGAACTGAGGTGAATTCGAAAACCATTTGGTTAGTTCGAAACCTGCGCTTTTGAGTATTTGCGACACTGCAGACTTAATTGTCTGAAGGTTCTCTGCACATGCAGCACCAGTTAGTAGATCATCTACGTAAAAGTCGTGCCTGATAACGTCAGCAGCTTTAGGGTGTGATGACTCACTCATCTCACTTAGCTTTGTTAAACACCGTATTGCCAAAACGGGGCAGGCGCAGTGCCGTAAGTTACGGTGTTTAACCTGAAGGACCTCAAAGAGTCAGATGGGTTTTTTCTCCACACTACGAGCTGGAAATCTCGATCCGTTTCGTGCACCATGACCTGCCTATACATCTTTTTGATGTCAGCTGTCAACGCATATTTGTGGAGTCGAAATCGAAGCAGAGTCGAGTACAGCTCCTCTTGAATGGTCGGTCCAACCATTAGAAGGTCATTCAACGCAATTTGAGACGATGTCCGACATGACGCGCCGAAAACAACGCGAAACTTCGTCGATGTGCTTTGTGGTCTTAAAACACACTGAAGCGGCATGAAGTAGTGTGGAGTACTTGGAATCTGATCATCTATTTCAGACATGTGACCTAAAGTTAAATATTCCTCTATGAATTCCAAGTACATGCGCTTAAGCTCGGGATCTCGAGACAAGCGTCTTTCAAGCGACAAAAAACGACGCTTAGCAACCTCAAAGGAGTTACCAAGCTGATTGGGATCTGATTTAAATGGCATTCTTACATTTAATCTACCTGACGGCAGTATTTCCATATTATCTTGAAAGTGGCTCTCACATAGCTGCTGTTCAACAGTTAGGACCTTTTTGGCTGAAGGCAACTCCTCCATTGACCAAAATGCAATGTTTTGTCTATCGAGGTATAAGAGTCTTGGCAACTCAGATTGACAGCATGAGTCTTCTCATGACTTAACGGCGTGTAACGCCCTGATATAATCCAGCCAAAAAGTGTCTTTTGCAGAATCGGACAATTCGGACCTTATTTAATCTGACTGACAGACAGAAGCTCAAAGAACAAAGATGGATGAGCATGTCGATCTTCTGTGGCTTATAAAAATATGGATCAGCTAATTTGACATTGACCGAATGGTCAGGCTGGTAACCAGAAATGGTATTCAACATCCACAAATCTAACTAGAGCTGATTGCAATTGACTCGCGACTTCACCACTGTATGAATCTTCTTTCTTACTTGAGTATTGCATTGAGCAAACCCAGGTAAGCTGATACTGGCCTCTTCTCTACGCAGCTGCAATCCTTGTGCTAGCTCGTCTGTTACAAAATTAAAATTGTGTTAAATTGTTAAATTGTGATCCAGAGTCGAGAAAAGCTCTCGCCAAAACGAACTCGCCACTTATCGTTTCAACGCTAACGTGTGTGTTATGAAAACGACTGCATACTCTGCACTTGTTTGCCTTACATTTGGGAACAGTGTGCCCTTCCCGAAGGCAATTGATGCATAAAGGAGCTGCCTTAGCGAACTCATTCCGCTGCTGTACTGATAACGCGGTATATGCTCAATATCGAATGGCCTTCGTAACCGCAATATAAGCATTTTGGGGTCACTTGATCGTTTCTTCCACTAGCCACAGAGCACGAAAACGAACCTCGATTATTGTTTTTGGAAACTGCCTTTGAATCTGGCTTCGGGCAATCGGACGAAGCTTTGGCTGACTCTACAGCAGAAAGGTGTTAAAATCTACGATTAAAGGTTGTTTCACAATCACTCCATAGTGGAATGATTGCATAATCAAGTTGATCCTCCCATTTTCGTCTGGTCATTGGGTCAACTTTGTTCATAACGTGGTGAGTGAGAATCGCGTTAGAAATCTTTTTGTCATCTTCTATAGACAGGAGCGAGTTATAGATGGCGGAGACAGTGTCAGTCATTGATCTCAATGATGCCGCAGAAGGCTGCCTTATTTTTGGCAGGCTAAAGAGAGCCGAAATATTTTCATTAAATATTAGACATTCATTGTCGTATACTCTCTTTAGGCTGTCCAATGCTTTTAAATAATTGTCCTCTGTGACTTTAAACGCTTTAACAGTGCCTAGAGCTTCACCCGAGAGACATGAGATCAGATGATTGAATTTCTCAATGCTCGGGATCGCTTGATCGTTATGAACAAGAGTTTCGAACAGGCTAATAAAATTATTAAACTCGGAGTATTTTCCACTAAACTTGGGAAGTGCCAGTTGCGGTAGACGTGTGCGTGGAGACGCAACGGGCATGCCTATAGGCGTTGCAAGACTTAATGTCTTGATAACCGACCTTAGACCAGCCTTTGTCGTTATACAAAGTTATTCGAGCTCGGCACGATACTCATCATCTGGGTCAAAAGTTTCTACTCGAGTCTGATATTTTAACGCTGTATCTATATATGAGGCCAGCAATTCTAATCTACATTCTAACTCTGTAGACTCTAGGTTTAATTTACCCTTTATTATTTGATCATTTAAACGCATTTTGCTTTTAACGGACATATTGCGATTCTTTTTTAAATCGTCAAAACTTTGCTTGGTAGCCATATTTGACTCGAATTTAATTTAATAATTATTAATTAAAATTAAAATCGAATTTGCCAAACGAATTCAAAAACTGATATGCCTGGTCAATAAAGCGTAGTAGAGCGAGCGTCTCTTGACCGAAACGCGCCAACGAAAAATGCGTACAAAAACAATTGCACAGCCACCGCTTAGCACAAAGCGGAACGAAAATAAACGGGCTGCAGCTGGCTTGCTTTGTACGTGTATATGTATGCCTGTACTGCATTTATATACAAGCCCTTGGTCTCGGACAACTGTATAATTTACAGTGGTTACGAGTGATGGCAAGAAGGGGGAAACAAATACTAAATTATATGTCGGAATCTCCAAAGCGGTTAGTAAGTGCATGCAAATTTTAATTATGCTCAACTACTTTACAATGTGCCAAGAAGTGAAAGCGTTGGCTTCATTAGCGCTACCAAACCAATAGAGTTTGGCTTTTTTTTTTTTCGGCCGACGCGAATTTATTTTTATTTTCAATTTTAAATCACTCGCGAGCCACAGCTTTGCAGTTAAACCACTTGAGTTTGTTTTTTACACACAATTATCTTTTAAAAGAGTCCACCCGGGGGCGCCATGAAAAATTATTTTAGTTTATATACTTAAACAAATTGAAAATTGTGGTGGCTTTAAAAGACTGCTATGTGTATCGCTTTGATATAATTCGATAACTGACTTAAGCAAACATTACGCTAAGGCGGCGAAGCGAGGCGAATTCGCTCCAAAGCGAGTGATAAAGCTTTATTGCGCTCTCGACTCGCCCTAAACCTAACTTACACTAGACTTAATGTTTTTCAAATTCATTTTTAAACTGAATGCGCGGATCTGCGCCAACAGCTATTAATCATCGGACCCCAAATATCAAATTGGCGGTTTTACAACGATCGGTTGAAAAAAGGTTCTTATAAATAAAACATTTTTGATCAAAATAGGAACTAGTATGTACTAAAAATCATGTTAGCATCGCACTACTATATCATATAGCTGCCATAGGAAAGATCGGTCAAAAATGCATTCCTTTTGTGAATAATGTTATTGCTTTTCAAAATACTTTGACCAAACATTGCATTTATAAGTTTCACATAGCCCCAGAAGAACATCGGACCACTATAATAAATAAATCGCATAGGAGCAATCGGTGGTAAAGTAGATTATTGTAAAGTAACTTTTTTTTTTTATTTAGATATGTTATTCCTATTATATATGCAATAAATCTCAACATTTTCGGAATACTATATCATATAGCTGCCATAAGAACGACTCGTCGAATATTAAGTACTGTTGCGCTATCGATCTTTTTCAATAGCTTTGACAAAAAGAAATAATTAAATATATTTTACTTCTTGTGTTCAAATTTGTTTATATATTTGTTATAAGTTACGAAAAGCAGGCAGACCCGAATTGGTCTGTGCTTATTATTTAATAACGATAGTTTTACAATAGCAAGCGAACCCGAATCGGTTTGTGCCGACTTTAGCGAAGCGATAATTGCGACAAAATTAATAATTATGGATAATGCAAGTGGCCGATGCGTACCAAATGCACGAAGCGAACGAACTTAATTAAAACCCGACGCACAGCATCGAGGCCTTCGCAAAATTTAATGTTAGGGCAATAAATGATCGTTACAGCGAAGAGCGCTTAGTGTAAATAATCTTAGGAGCGAAATTTAAGCAGTTTCTTCGCAGAGCAAGTATTACAAGATAAGAAGATAATGCTGCTCTTATCAGTGGCGAGGTGGCTCCAGCTGTTTTGGCTGCGTAGCCAGACATTCTCCCCCCGTTGAAAGGCTTTCAACTGAGTCCTTGATGGGCAGTAGTCACAGCTTTTTTGCAGCTCTCCTTATCTTTCCTGTTGTGGTGCGCAAGATGGCTACGACTCCATCATTTCCCACGATTGGCTCCGTGATCCTCGCCAGTGGCCACCTTAGAGGCGGCAGATTTTCATCCTTTACGAGGACTATGTCGTTGACACATAGGCCTGGTTTCGGAGTACGCCATTTGGAGCGCTGCTGAAGCAACGCTAAATATTCTTCACGCCAGCGGGACCAAAACAGTTGTTGGAGGTGTGTTACGCGCTGCCAGCCATCCAGACGATTGAATTGAAGGTGCATCACATCAGGCTCAACGAACGATGAGCTGGGTCCACCAATCAAGAAATGAGCTGGACTGAGCACATCTAGGTCTGCTGGATCTTCTGAAAGCGGAAACAATGGCCTGGAGTTAATTATCGATGCTATGTGGCAGACTATGGTGCGAAGCTCTTCGAAGTTAAGAACGCAAGAGCCGACAGCACGATAAAAATTATGCTTCGCTGTCTTCACTGCTGCTTCCCAAAGGCCGCCAAATGCAGCGAAAGAGGGGAATAAACTTCCAATCAATGAAGTCAGCCATGCCAAACTTGTGCACTGAGTCAATATGATTTCGACTGATGAAAAGACGCTTGAGTTCCAGAAGCTCGTTCTTGGCGCCGACAAAGTTGTTTCGTTATCCAACCATATTTGAGATGGCCTTCGTCGAGTCGATATAAGCCTCTTGAGCGCATTCAAGAATGAAGCCGTCGACAGATCCTTGACCAGCTCCAGGTGAACTGTTTTAGTCGCGAAGCAGACGAAGACAGCCATGTAGCATTTGACTGGAGCTTTATTACGTACGTCTAGCTTATAGAAAAATGGACAACAATAGTCAACGCCAGAGACTTCAAAGGCTCGACAAGCAGTCAAACGTTCTTTGGGAAGATCAGCCATTATATGCTCTACTAATCGTGGCTTGGCACTAAAGCATCTCACACATTGCCAACCATCTTGGATACAGTCTTCCTTCCACTAATCGGCCAAAACTGCAACCGAATATGAGCCAGAAGTCCCCGTGGACCAGCGTGTAAGTCCTGATTGTGAAACCTTGTAATGGGTGAATCTGTGATGGGATGTTGCCGCGGAAGAATTATTGGATGGCGATCTTCGAAATCCAGCAAAGACTTTTTCAGGCGCCCATCAACTTGAAGAATGACGAACTCATCTAAGAAAAGGTTAAGTGATGCGATACAACTGGATGGCTTAAAAGCTCTTCTCGATCGCAGTGATTTAATCTCTCAGGTGTGTTCTCTGGACGAGCCGCAGTAAGAGTTGGGTCCCATGTTGTATATCATATCAACGAAGGGAGATGACGCAACAAGGACCTTTTTTCTTAGCTCGAGTTCTGGCCTTTCTGGCAAGCAAGAAGCTGGCCAGTCCAATTTGTTTCCACATGAAATTCAGAGCCGTCGAAAACGACTCGCAACTTTGTCGTTGAACTGTCTTCTTTAAAGACACAGTGATGAGGGAGAAACTATTGATAAAGTCTTACGGACTCTTTAGCGACAGGCGACATATGACCCAGATCCTAGTATTCCTTTAGAAAATTTGAATATTGAATCTTCAGGTCTGAACCGACGAAAGGCTTGTTGGTATGACGTCCCAAGATATTCCAAACTTCGCTTGAAAGCTAAATGAACCGAATATTGGCCACTAGACAATCTGGTATGAGTCCTTAAGAAATGCAGAACCTCCCAAACGCGGTCCGCCTCCGGAAACTACCCAACCAGGGAGAAGCTTTATCTGGCCGAGGGGCATAGCTTGCCATAGCAAAATTTACGGCTTCCATTGTTCGGCATCTCTGCTTCAGAAACGTAGCCATATGCTCCCACGAAGGAATTAAGTTGATGAGCGTCGAATCCTCTAGCCTTTCTTCCCACTTGGCTTGTGATGTTGGGTCCAGCTTTTTTAGGATAATCTGCACAATGATGCATCCAGCGATCTGTTCGGTGTTGTCCATGCTCTTTAACGCGCAAATATGTGCGTTGAATTGGTCGGACAACTCCCTTAGCGCCACGGCCGATCCACCTGCCACCTTGTTGAGCCCCAATATCTTAAGTAAGTGTGCCTGAAAAACCAAACGTCTATTATTAAACCTTTTCTCCAATAAATTAAGTACTACGGCATAATTATCGTTTGTTATTTACAATGATACAATTGCGTCGAGCGCTGAATCCTTCAGCACGATCGAAGATGCTGCAGCTTTTCGATATCTGCTAAATACGGATGATTTTCTATGACGGTTGTGAACATAGAATAAAAGTCGGCCCATTCTGTGTAACCACCACTGAACGTAGGCAACTTTAATGAAGGTAATACCGGCGGTGCCTTAGATCTAACTGTCTGCGCGGGCGGCACAGATTGGTCGCGGAATGTTGAGCAGGGCAATATTGACACACGTTTCGCGATTTCACTCCGAACCGAAATTTCCATAGAAACGGCTAACACGTCGAAGTCCTCACGCAATTGGCTACCAATTTCATCCAAGTATCAAATGAGGCCTGAAGCCGCTCGATTTGCTTCAGCCTAATACCAAGACCGCACTCATCAATTGCACTAAGTGTCGAATTAGCTAGAGCATTTTGAAGTGTTTGCAAACTGTCATAAATTGAAATGACTGACTAACTTTAAGCGACCTGGAGAGTATGCAAAGCGACGGCAATTGCTTATATGTATATAAGCCGCACAAAACGAAATGTCAGGTTGCTGATCTTTTAAGATTGTTGCTTTAATGTAAAGCAATAATGTAACAACAACAAAATCACGTCGATGTCACCAAAATGTTGCGCTATCGAGATTTTTTAATAGCTTTCACAAAAAGAAATACTTAACTTTATTTTACTTCTTGTGCTCAAATTTGTTTATATATTTGTTATAAGTTACAAACATTCAATAAAGAACTTCTTAAGCGACGACTCTACGTGTCGCTCGAACCAAACAAAGTGGATTTGACTGAACCATCTAACACACATAATACAGGGCGACCGTGACAGGACCTGCAATATAATAAAATAAAATAATTGTAAACAATATACTTACAAAACCTACATATTTCCAAATGGAAATGGATGGAAAGCCTGGATGGAATCAAAACAAAAACTGCTATACTCAAAAGCGCCAACACCCGCATGGTCGACATCTCAGAAGCTACAAACTGAGTTCGACTACCTGCAAAATTTTATTAAGTAGGATAAACTAAACACCGCTACTCACTCAGAAATAGAAACGGCGGATGCATTAAACTTAATAATTTAATACATGTTACCAATTATTATAAATTGTAAAATTGAGCAGAAACACATCTACCCAATGAGAAGTATAGCCTGCATAGCTATATGAAAGTTATAGGTAGGAACATATATGTATGTCGATAACTGATAACTAAATAAGTAAGTCAGCCGAAATATAAGAAATTCCATTTGAACGTATTTTATTTAATAGTAATTTTATTTCGACCAATATGGGTCCAATCGATACCAAGTCTGTGGATTCCACTGCGAATGTCATAAATAAGGTAGGAGTTGACAATCAGGACTTAAGCCCAATAAGCAGGCTGTTAATCGTAATTGTAATACTAATGTTAAGTAGCTTATTTTTTAAAATATATAAACTTCTTAATAAATGCATTAAAAAGAAGTATTTGAGTAAGGCTAACCACTTGGATAAAATTAAAAAAAAATGTTTAAGAATAAATTAATGATTGATAAAGAAGATAGTCTATGATTGATTAATCAATTAAATTAAAAAAAAATGTTATAATTGACACGCTGTATTTTTGCATAATGCATTATGGAATGGCAACATATTTTGGGCACAATAAATGAAATTAAAGAAAACAACTACGCACACTAAAACTCACCTAACACTAACTGATACCCCAATATATGCTTTCGACAGAGTCATAGTAGACACCATTGGTCCACTACCTAGATCGGAAAGTGGCAACGAATATGCAGTCACGCTCATATGTGACTACACTTTTTTTTTTTTTTTTTGTGGTAAAATTCTTTTTATTACGGCTTATCTTCTGTTACTCTTGATTAGCAACTTTTATCAGCGTGTGTTTTGGTTAATGATAGCTTAAATTAAATATTTACATAGTGTGTGTTTATCTACATGTTATTTTGCTTCATTAAAGGCGGCGTTTGGCCAGGTCTATCGGATATGACTTTTTAAGCCTCCTTCTTGTTCGCGTCCTTAGCAGGACGTTAGAGTGGTTGCGGAGCTTAAATAGGTAGCTTGTTGCTTGATTGTTCATAACGTCTCCTACCATAGGAACCTTAAGGTCCTTTGCTATGTCTCGTGTGCGAATATACCATTCGGCTCCAGAGATTGTTCGTAAGGTCTTAGCCTGGATGATGCGAAGTTTGTCTAGGTGCGTCTTCGCGAGAGTTTGTTATTTGGGTTTAGCAGCCAGTTCAGACGCCTGATTTTCCTTTTCAAGCTGTTGGTAACCTCGGTGACATGTTTTTTGAACGTAAGTCGGGTGTCGAGTGTGATCCCTAGGTATTTATGGTCACGCACTTGCTCTAAGAGCTCGTCCGGGGCTGGAGTCCTTGCGCAGGGTGTGAGTGACCGTGGCACATTTTTGAGGGTTCTTTGAGATATTCCACCTACAAGCCCAGTTTTCGAAGCGCTTCAGATATTCCTGCAGTATGTCCGTTGCTTCGTATACGCAATTATTCTTGGCAAGGATTGCCGTGTCATACGCAAACGTAGCCACCAGGAGATCCTGCTGACTGACAAGGGCCATTTCACTTTCCGTGGGCATATCGTGCGTGAAGAGGCTGTATAGTGTGGGACCCAAAACGCTACCTTGTGGAACGCCCGCTCTTATGCGTTTGGTATGAGAGGCTATGCCATCCTGTACCACTCGAAATGTCCTCTCGTTCAGGAAGCTTGCAATGATGTTAAAGAGCTGCGGATTTAATTTGCCCTTTATCTTGGAGAGGAGTCCTGCGTGCCACACCCGGTCGAAGGCTTGTTGGATGTCGAGGTATGCTGCCACCACATACTCTTTCCTGTGAAAGTCGTCCAAAATAAAGTTTGTGACCCGATGGAGTTGCTCAGGGGTACCGTGTTTGAGTCGAAACCCAAACTGGAACTTCGGGATTAGGCGTTTTATTTCCGGGGTATCCAGGATCCTTCTTAGGATGCACCTTTCCAGAATCTTGCCAAAGGCAGGCAGGAGGCTGATGGGGCGATAGGATTCCATTTGATTAGGTGGCTTTCCGCTCTTGTGCAACATGATGATATGTGCCTTCTTCCAAGCCACTGGAAAGTAACCTAGCCGAAGAGCTGCATTAAAAATGGCGACGAGAAAAAGTACCGCCTTGTATGGCAGAAGCTTAATTGTCTGGTTTTCCAACCTATCTTCCCCAGGGGCTTTGTTGCTTTTTAAGCTCTTTATCTCCTGCTTCACTACTTGGAAGGTGATTGGTGATGCAGGGAGTGACATTTGGAGTGGCGCTTCCAGTATTTGCGCGACTCGCTGTATCCTTCCATGCGATGCGGTCTCAAACGGCTTGAAGCGCTCCTCTAGGTTGCAGGCGAAGGCTTCAGCTCTGTCCATTGGCGATCTGGCCCAGGTGCCATCGGGATGTCGAACGGGAAACTTTGGCGCAGCTTGCCGCTTGTATCGACTGGTAAGTTTCCACAGCGCGAATTTGGAGCTCTCGTCTGCCGTTGCTTCCTCCAGCATGGTGTCTGTGGCTTTACTTCTCAGTAAAGTTAACTCCTTCCTGACCCTGTTGGCGATACGGCGATATATCCTGTCGATTCTGGTGTCCTGGGTACGGACGTAGTCCCTCCTCAGTCGCTTTTTCAGGGAAAGAAGGCCTTTAACGATGGGGGGAAGCGTCCTTGTAAATTGGCTTGTAGGCGTAGAGTACATTTGTGCTGGCGCAGCGTTGGCAGCCGCAGTATGTACTTGATCCAGCAGGGTTTGATCTGCAGCGTCGGCATCCTCGGCTGTCAAGATCGGCATGTTTAGATCTATCATGCCATTCAGTTCAGTTTTGAAGCGTTGTATGTCCGATTGAAGGGTGACAAGCCTTCGCTTTTTGGGGTCCTCTGAACAGACGTAGAGACCGTTGCAATGAGTGGTAGATGGTCGGATGACAGCTCATACTCTTCACAAACTGATATTACACTGTTGGGGATGGCCTTGTATATAAAGAAGTCAATGCACGAAGGGGTAATTTGCCTGTTGTACGGGAAGTGGGTAGGTCTCCCAGTGGCCAAGACCTGGGCTGAGCAGCTGGTGAGCGCTTCATGTAGCGCAATGCCTCTGTTGTCAGCTCTGTAGCTTCCCCACAGCCTGTGTTTGGCATTGAAGTCGCCTCTAACGATGAATTTATGACCAAGCTGATCAAGGAGAGAATCGAATCCAGCTCGGCTCCAGGATAGATTTGGTGGTAGATATATTGCAGCTACGGGTATTTCACCCAAAGGAGTCCCCACCATAATAGCAGCCATCTGTGTGGTGCTGGAGGTCATCTGTTGTAGTTGGTAGTGCACCAAGTCCTGCTTGACAAGCACAGCAGCCCCTTCTCTGGCTCGACCTGCTGGGTGATCCGCACGGTAGCAAGCATATCCCTCCATGGCGAAGTACAGGCCAGCGTGTAGGTGCGTTTCTGAGACAAGCATGATGTCTATTTCTTGTTTTCTCAGAAATAGTTTAAGCTCGTTTGCATTTTGTATGATGCTGCGAGCGTTCCACGATCCGAGGCGCATCTGAGCAGCCATTATTTGCGGTGAGTGGTAAGACCGAGCTGTGGAGGACCTTGCGCGTCCTTCAGCTCCTTGATGCTGACGAGGATAGTTGCGACCGCGGCATTAAGTGCTGTGATCGACTGCTGGAGTCCTTTGAGGATGCTTCCGAGGGACGTGTCTTGCCCCTGAAATCCATGCTGTGGGTATTAGGGCTGCATTGTTGTAGCGGTGGGCTGGTTGGTGCACACGGGGGTTGGCACGCTTGTGCATGTTGCTGGTAAGTTTTGTGTCCTGGCCGCATCGCGTCAGCATATGACAGGCCTTGTTGCACAATTCTGGAGGGTACAAACTGCGAGTTGATGCGCCGTGCAGGTTGCTATTGGTTGTGTCGTGATGGGGGGGTAACATTGATGGCCGGTTGTCTGGCATTCAAGCGCTGCTAGTATGCTTTGCATCCTTTATAATAAGCAGCATGGTTCCCCTCACAGTTTGAGCATCGCAGGTATGCCACCCTTTTGGCCTGGCACTGCTCCGAGTTCGTCCAATGGGGCTGGCCGCACCTACCGCATTTGGGCTGTTTGAGGCAATAGTTTTTAGTGTGGTCGAACTCATAGCAGCGATAACATTGCCTGATGCTTTTGTTCTTACTAGGGAGCTCGATTTGGACCCATTGACGGCCAATCTTGCTAATGCGAAGCGCGTCCCTATTGTTAGGAGCCTGCCTTAGGTCTACATACCAGTAGTTGCGACTTGGCGAATCGTTTGTGGGGTTCGCATCGGCGTCATTTGTGGGTAGCCTGGTCCCCGGATTATATAGGTTTGTCACAACGTGGCCGTGTGTTGCAAAGGCACTTTCGATTTGGCTCCTGGGAGTAGAAGCGGCCAAGTTTTTGACAACTACGCGATACGGTCTGTCCTCCTTGAGACAGAAGTGCGTGAACTGGACCCTGACTTCAGTGTGCTTGTGAATAATGGCTCTGTGAGTGTCAGAATCTTTCGCGTAGATTCTCAGGGCGCCAGAGGGAGAGACCTTAAATTCGTAGGCATCTGGGCCAGCTGCCTGCTCGAGGGTCTGTTCCATTGCGACGATGTCGTTAACTCCGGGAACTGTTATGGGCCTGGGCTTGGGGACCTTTTTTGCAGCTTGAGGTTCGGCTTGAGCTAGTGGAGCTTCGTCGGCAATTTCCATCTCGTTGTCTTCGATGTCAGAGGCTTCTTCCTGGGGCTCAAGTGGAGCATATCTGTTCCCATTTGACGGGGAGGCACTGGGAGCAGTGTAATTTTCACCTGCCTTGCTGGTCTTCCCGTTTTTTGTGGGTACCCTCCCTTTTTTGACGGCTTCGGCCTTTAGCGTTGTTCCTCGCCGTTTTTTTGTTTCAGCCGTTTGCCATTCGACCAGCGGTTCCTGGAAAGCTGGCATAATGCCTTTGCTCCTTAGAGGGTGCAGAGCAGAGTTTTAGTTGCATTGAGCGGTGCAAGACGCAGCTGCCGGGGAAGAGCTCTACGCGCCATATGTAGTGACCGGCATGGGCTGGAAAGCATCATTGGCGGTTTTGGGGCGTGTTCCAATGGGCTCCAGTGCGGCACGGCTTGTACCAGTGGAGGCAGAGGTTCTGCAGCCGCTACAAAGGTTCTGCAGCCGCAACTTGTGGTTGCTGTTGAGCTTACAATGCCGTGTTGCTGGAGTAGAAGCTGGTGCGTCTGACTCCATCCCTCGTTCATGTCAAGAGGTTGAGATCTAGTTGCTTCCGCAACTTCAGTGAGCGGGACTGGAATCCCATGCACTTGATTGCTGTTGGCTTCGGGATTAGCTGGTGGTAAGATGTTGCTGATTACTGCATGACTGGTGCAGGTGACATAACTAAATATTTAGTTGCCATACCGGTTGCAAACAAAAGCGCAAATACTGTGGCTAAAGCTATATTTGAATCTTTTATTCTAAAGTACGGTCCAATCATGACGTTCATTACGGACATGGGAACAGAATATAAAAATTCAATATTTAATGACTTGTGCAAATATTTAAAAATTATAAATATAACATCTACCGCACACCACCACCAGACAGTTGGAACAGTCGAAAGAAGTCATTGAACTTTTAATGAATACATACGATCACCCACATCAGCTGATAAAACTGATTGGGACGTATGGCTTCAATATTTCGATTACTGTTTCAACACGACCACCTCTATGGCACATACTTATTGTCCATATGAGCGAGTATTTGGTAAAGCAAATAACTTACCAAAACAATTTAATGGTATAAATAGCATAGAATCAATTTATAATATAGATGATTATGCTAAAGAAAGTAAGTGAAGATTAGAGGTACAAAAGAGCTAGAACTATGCTTGAAGAACATAAGATAAGAATAAATAAAAATAAGTTATTGCAAAGAAACTTTTTTTCATTATTAAGATATCTTATTCAAACTAGGAATTTATAACTTTCACTTTGCAATACATCTCGGTATTTTCGGACTACTATATCATATAGCTGCCATAGGAAAGATCGTTTGATTTATATTAGGTACTTGTATGAATAACTTTTTATTTCTCCTGATATAGTGTCCAAGCATGGCATTTATAAGTTTCAGTTAGCTTCCTCCATAATGCTGAAAACTAAGACTGAAAACTAAGACACCTATATCAAATTGGCGACTTAGTAACGATCGGTTGAAAAATAAGTTCTAGTGTTTATTAAGATATCTTGAACAAACTAGAATTTTTTTTTTCTATCTTTTTTTCATTATTAAGATATCTTATTCAAACTAGGAATTTATAACTTTCACTTTGCAATACATCTCGGTATTTTCGGACTACTATATCATATAGCTGCCATAGGAAAGATCGTTTGATTTATATTAGGTACTTGTATGAATAACTTTTTATTTCTCCTGATATAGTGTCCAAGCATGGCATTTATAAGTTTCAGTTAGCTTCCTCCATAATGCTGAAAACTAAGACTGAAAACTAAGACACCTATATCAAATTGGCGACTTAGTAACGATCGGTTGAAAAATAAGTTCTAGTGTTTATTAAGATATCTTGAACAAACTAGAATTTTTTTTGAATTAAAAATCATGTTAGCATCGGACTACTACATCATATAGCTGGAACGATCGGTCGAAAATGCATTACTCTTATGAACAACGTTATTGTCTTTCAAAATATGTTGTACATACATTGCATTTATAAGTTTCATGTACCTGCTTACAAATAATATAAATCCAAAAAACATCGGAGCACTTTATAAAAAAAGTTGGCATGCGAACAATCGGTTGAAAAGTAGGTTATTGTAAAGAAACTTTTTTCTGTGTTAATATATCTTATTTAAGCTTGGAATTTATTATTTTCTCTATTCCAATCATATGTGCAATAAATTTCGGTATTTTCGGCCACCTATTTCATATAGCTGCCATAGGAAACATCGGTCGAAAATGCCTTCATTTTATGAACAACGTTATTGTCTTTCGAAATATGGTGTACATATGTACATTGCATATGTAAGTTTCAGCTAGCTCCCTCTTTATATGTAAAGTGCTAAAAACATCGGAATACTATATAAAATCAGCGATTTAGGAACGTTCAGCTGATAAGTAGGTTCTTGTAAATAAATCTAGGTATTTTCGGACTAATTCATCATATAGCTACCATAGAAACGTTCGGAGCACTATATATAATCTCGTAAGCATCAGACTACTATATCATATAGCTGGCACATGAACGATAGGTCGAAAATTAAGTACTTTTATAACCAACTTTATTGTTTTCATAAATATGTTGAGCAAACTTGGCATTTATAAGTTTAACTTGCTCCCAACATATAAGCAAACTCCTAAAACCATCGGACCCCTAAATCAAATAGTTGCCATAGGGAACAATCGGTTCAAAAGTATAATTTTTATAATGAATTTCGGTTTATTCAGATATCTTATTCAAACTAGGAATTTATTCTTTCACTTTTCCGATCATACGAGCAATTAATCATGGTATTTTCGGACTACTATATAATAAAGCTGCTATAGGACCGTTAGAGATATTTTGTCCAGACTTAGCATTAATAAGATTTACTCAGCTCCCTCTTTATAGGCAAAATGCTAAAAACATCGGAACACTATATAAAATAAGAAATTTAGGAACGATCGGTTGAAAAGTAGGCTCTTGTAAATTAATCTAAATATTTTCGGACTTCTTTATCATATAGCTGCCATAGGAACGATCGGTTAAAAATAAGTTATTGAAAAGAAACTTTTTTCATCATTAAGATATCTTATTCAAACTTTTACTTTGCAATAAATCTCGGTACTTTCGGACTACAATATCATATAGCTACCATAGAAACGATCGGTGGGTAATAAATTACTTTTAGAAGAACTTTATGGTTTTCAAATATAGACCATTTTGTCAAATCGTGGTTATAGGAACAATCGACTGAAAAATCACTTCATATTCAATAAATCTTGGTATTTTTGTACTACTATATTTATTATATTCCATAGGAATGATCGAGATATTTTGTCCCAACTTGGCATTAATAAGTTTCACTCAACTCCCTTTTTATATTCAAAATGCTAACAACATTGGAGCACTTTATAAAATCAGCGCCTTAGAAACTGTCGCTTATTAAGTAGATTCTTGTAAAGAAAACTTTTTGTTTATTAATATATCTTGATTAAACTAAGAAATAATATATATTAAAAATTATTTTAGCATCGGACCCCTATATCAAATTGTGGACTCAGCAACAATCGGTTGAAAGATTGGTTCTTGTTAAGACACTTTTTGTTTATTAAGATAGGTTAAGGTTTCAGTTCGCTCTCTCTTTATATGCCAAGTGCTAAAAAGATCGGAGTACTACACAAACTCAGCGCAGTGGGATCGATCGATCCACGGCTTTACAATTAATCCGAAGAAAGACAATGTAGCTCAGTCACATAATAGTAACGCTTAGATATATAATATGCGCAGCCGAAATATAAGTCTTACGGCCGGTACGAAAGTCTTCGCCTGCAATTTTTGTCTGAGTAAAGCGCAAAAGAAGTTTAGTTCTAAGCTTGTATCAGTTTTCGTTCCCGCGATAGTTGTACGAAAAGTCAGCCCAGCCTACTATCAACTAGCTAATGAAGCAGGTAAAGGCATAGTAACAAGTCCTAACTCAACAGTTATTATAGTATTTTAGTTTATATCCCGTGGTGTAGTGGCTGCTTTGCTTGGCTAACCATATCTCCCACACGCGCAACCGAATAGGGCGAATAGAGCAAGAGGTGATAAGATCAGGCCATAGTAACGTTTTAAAGTATAATCGCGTGATGTAGAGCTTTTGAAAGCTTTCTTTCTCTCTTCTTTTTTTGTCTTTGGGAAGTATTAGAGGTTAAAAGTACAGCACAGCATGTCATTTATATTTGAAGCGTGGCCGAGTTAAGTTCATATAATTTTTCATTGTCAATAATTTTTGCAAAAGAAACCAAGATTGCAAGTGTGGTACAGTTTCGAAGTTTTCTTTTGGGTACGCTAATAGAAACCAAAAACCTTCACATCAACTCGACCCAATAACCTAACTCTGATTCGGGGTGACCCTTAAAGAAAAGGTATTTATATGTGCTAGTGTTGAGACTTGGAATTAATTAAGGCTTCCACAGTTTTCGTGCCTGCTCTGTTGGTCAGACCAGTTCCACACGTCAGTAGCTTGCTGACAAAGATCAGCGGGAATATTTAGAAGTGCTAGTCGGCGCTACCAGAAGTGGAGATCGGATCAGATAAGGGCAACACCAAGAGCACGTGTCGCAGTTAGCAGCCCAGTAGGACAAATTTTATTGCCATTGTACTTATCAGCCGCGGTATGGCATAGCATCGGAAAACGTCGTCAAGCGCTCACTACTTGTGCAGCACCATCGGGGGCCTCATGCACTAAGCGTATAGCGTAACCTGTAGAGAGTAACGAAGAAGCTAAGTCTGTATTACATTTGGTGTACCCTTGCTGAAGTTTGTGTAAATGACATCAGTTTGCATTTTAGAAAGGAATGCATAATTTACCAAGGAATTAAACTCTAGCAGATTGGTCGTAGTTAACCGATTCTTTACAAATCCATATTGAACAGGGGAGACAACTGATTTGCAGAAATACTGTAAATTCGAAGTTATTATTTTTACAAGTAATTTAGGGATAGCGGGCAGTTTTGCAATGCCCCTGTAATTTTCTATATCAGTCTTTCCACCTTTCTTGTGGAGAGGAATGATATAAGATTCTTTCCAAAGAGATGGAAAGATAAGACTCAAGGGATAGAGTAAAAAGCTTTAGCAATAGATACACCAGGGAAGAACTACACTCCTTGGGTAGACAACTAGGAATATTGTTAGGCCCAGGAGAGTAAGAAGATTTTAAAGAATTTATAGCTAAAGAATTTATATCAATATCGATAATTTGGTTCATTTTACTGTTTCATCTGCTATGCTAGCGAGGTGTGTTAAATTGCTTGAGTGCTTCAGAAAATCACGTTGCTCCCATACCAGTACCTTTCCGTCGACTACCGAGTCATGTAAAAAAGACGAATCGATTGCATGAATACGTTGATTAAGCAAGGAATAATTTCCTTTGCCAAAGCAACGGCGGGGCTTATTGGTAGCTGATGAGCACGAAATAAGACAGCTGACAAGAGATTGCTGATATACTCTGTATCCACGTCTAGCAGTTTTCGCATGTGCGACTGAAGGAATAATTTGGTTCATTTTACTGTTTCATCTGCTATGCTAGCGAGGTCTGTTAAATTGCTTGAGTGCTTCAGAAAATCACGTTGCTCCCATACCAGTACCTTTCCGTCGATTACCGGGATATAGTTGGAGTGGGAGTAGTCGATAATCCGACCATGTATTACTCATAACACTAGTAGGATTGCAAGTCCAATCCTGTAAGAATAAAAGAAGCAAAGAATGGAAATTGTTGCGCGATTAAACTCTGGTATGGATCGGTTGTACGCGATTGTTGTCCATAGTATAAATTCAACTGTATCGTCAGACATTTTTTTAGGCTAAATGCTCTGGCTATGTCTGCGAGAGTGCTATAAAAACGTTCGAGCAACTGTGTAGTGCTGACGCGTTCACAATCTCGACGCACCTGATAGTTTCTGAATTAAAAGAAGCTTTGTTATCGCATTAAATTGTCTTGGTCTGTGGGAATAAATTCAACAGCTGAATGATGGGCGGTTTTACATCCATTATTGTGCGAGACGCCAGTGGCTGTACTACGGCGAATTTTGAGAACTTGTCAATGCATGTAAGAAATATTTTTTTGTCAGTTGAAAAAATATAAATGTGGAGTATTTCTTCAGCGTATGATGGAATTGGTGTCTCACCAAGTATTTGTTTTTTGGGGTTCCTATCGTACTTTGCCTTATATTATATATATCGATATTTTTGCAGTGCCAGAATTTGGTTGCCGGGAAATTCAGCACCAAATCATGTTGTATACTGGCTAGTGCTGGTAGATCGCAGTGTATTGCGTTCACCGCGTCTGTGTGGATGAGTGGCCTGATTGTTTCGAATATGGTGTTTTTGTCTGTGAAGTTTATAAGGTGGTGTATTTTTTGGTCAAAGAGTATGATAACTCGTTTCAATGGGAATTTCGCTTCATCAAGAATAATTTGATTTTTGAAACAGTTTAAAGGCTTTCAGTCATTTCGATCGTGTAGGTCAATGACATTTCGCTGTGAATCGTTGCAGCGTCTGACTGTACATCGTTTTGATTATTGTGCATTTTCTCCATTGAAAATATTGGTTAGTGGCCTTGCTATTGCTGCGTAGTCCTTAATAAACCTCATGAAGTAACTAGCTAAGCCCAGAAATGATCGCAAGCTGAACAGATTTTTGGGATCATTATACTCTTGTATCGCTCTGACTTTTTCAGGGTCAGTCTTTTCAAAATCATGCTTCTGAATTCCTTTTTGACGGATGTAAGCACTATTATGTTAACCACATCTGTGAAGTTTACACTGTCAATTTTCATATAAACTTATTGGTTACTTTGCTCGAAAGGGTTTTCGACAGGAATTACTTCTCATAGCTCCTTTACGGGCCTAAAGTATCAATTAATATTATTATATTTTTATAATTATATTTATTTATTATTTTTATATATTATATTTATATATATATATTTATAAATATTTTTATATATTGTGAGGCGGCTAATGAGACCAGCCACCCCACAGTTTTCACGGCAAGGAGCCGTCATCCCGTTTGCCCAAATTACGGCAAGGAGCCGCTGGCGGGAGAACGTATTAATTTTCTTTAGTTATAAGTATTAATTATATTAGGTTAAGATCTTAGTGAAATAAGAGGCAAGGAGCCATTAGTAATATAAGCAGTTCGATTA
>NW_026997133.1:0-540 GCF_035044405.1 Drosophila montana
ACTCGCCTATTAAAAGTTTCTCCCTTCTGAACGCAATGGTTACATGAATAAAACCCGGAGTGATATTTCACACCCAAAATAAAGGCGCGGGCCGGCGCATCGCAAATAAATGCTCTAATTGAAATTTTGAATAGCTTATCTTGAAATATCATGCCCTCTGTGATTAATTCTGATAGTTCACAGACAAATTCTTCCAAATAAACATTTGGATCACGTGGTTTGGAATGACCTGCATATATTCCAGCTACAAATACTGGCTTTGTACCGTTCACGTTAATCAAAATTGGCCATGTTTGTTCTTTTGTGCTTTTACACAATGGAAGCCCGTCTACATTAATATTTAAACTTATATTGGGAGAAAGATAAGTAAAATTGGAAAGGAAATCCGTTAACGCGTCTTTTAAACCATAGTGAACGTACTCGCCTGGCTCAACAATTCGTTTCACAATACCACGTGGAGTACATTTTAAAGTACGTACATCCCGTGGTAAGCCAGGAATTTTTTCGCCCAACAGCAAAAGCAAATCATTGCCTGCCCTT
>NW_026997134.1:0-2858 GCF_035044405.1 Drosophila montana
CATTGTTTTCTTAAATTTTGGATAATATGACAAAATCCTACCTAGCGTTTCGAAAAGCTTTACGGGCTATGCTGCTAATCAAGAAGATGTCTTTCCGATTAATTTTACAACAATTTTTTTTTTATATTAATATATTTAAGGTATATAGCTGCAGCTGGTGTCTTCTGTCAGTAGTCGAGGTATAGATGTCTTTCTGTTGCTGGTCCGCCGCATCAGCTGGGCGTCGCAGTATATGGCAGTGTTTAATTTTATTTTGTACGCCACCGCGTTTCTTGGCCATAACACTCACTCTCTACTCACTCAGGACCTTGGACGCTCGATGTCCCAGTTACGATCAGATGTTATTGATGTCCTCTTGTCGCAGTCAGAGTATTGTCGTTTTCCTCCAGTCGTTTATTTTTTCCAGGGGTTCATTTCCTCCAGGGGTTTATTTTCCTTATTGTCCAGTTTGTCTACTGCCTCCAGGCAGGGATTAGTGAACATGTCACGGTCGCCATGTATAAATTGTATTTTGTTTTGTCACAAATATATATATAACAATAAAACAGTCAGCACGTCAGTGCAGTTTTGCGGGTAAATTCTCAATGAATTTATTCGCCTTTTATATTGTGCGCTTAGCCTATGGATATACATATATACTTATGCTGTTATTGGTTAACAGCTGCAAAGAAAGGGAGAGTGAGTAGCTCGCATATGCCTGTATGAGCATATATATTGCTCATGGCATGCGATCAGACGGAGCGTGGGATGTGCAGCGTAAGCGTAGTGAACCGCGCTGCGTAATATGAGCCAGAGCCAATACATAAAGTGGCTCTGGGCTTGTTTACGTTATTATTGTTATTGTATGCAACAAAGTGCATACATATACACACTACAAGAGCATAGCACGATGGTAATCACGCTGGGATCGCGCATCTAAAGGACGCTGGACATATAGGCTTATCACAAACTTGGAAGCCTGGATAATCCGCAAGTATGGTAATACTAACTTCTATTTAACGCAGCTCCTATCTGGCCACGGATGCTTCAGGAGCTACCTGAAGCGATTCGGCCACGATAACACAGACGAGTGTTCTTGGTGCGGCAGAGGAATCGTAGAGGACGCCAATCACATTATATTCGAGTGTGGACGTTTCTCAGCGAACAGGCAGGAACTGGAGGACAGCATGGGTAGACCTATCACGGTGGACAACCTGGTTATGACCATGCTAGAGACCGCACAAAAGTGGGACGCAGCCAGCAGCTTCGCAGCAGAAGTAATGCTAGAACTCAGGAGAGTTGAGCGCACTAGACGGAGAACGGAGGAAGTTTAGGTAGCAAGAACATGCCTGTGAAGCAATGCTTTTCCGTTCCGCAGGCAATCCGCGCTACCTAACCAACATATATCCCCCAACTACAACCTAAGCCTAAAATGTATATACTTAAGCGTTATTAATAAACAGAATACAAAAAAAAAAGCACACATAAATATAAACATATTTCCCCCCCGCCCTCTCCTTCCCCATCAGCGTCCACTTACGCACACACACGCACATAAATAAAAACAAAAACACACTTGATAATAAATGTAACCAAACGCGACGTCACTTCCTGAGGGAGTGTAAAATAATAAAACAGTTAAATTCTTTTAATTGATAGTTTATTAACCAACGTCCTAAGACGTTGATGATATTTTTTCGACTGATGTGTCCTTCAATTATTTGTTTGTTCTTAAGTCTTTAACAGTGTAAAGAAGCTACTGGCCGGGGTATAACTCTCAGTCTTACCAGGTCTAGCGAGTTACAAGATATTTATAATTTCGCTGGGAGAGAGGGCTTAAGGGGGAGGGGGTGGTTATCCTGACCAAACCAAGCCTAGCTCTATTTCTGCACGCCTACACTATCGGGCCGTGGCCTCGCACCAACTACACTAGCGGGCCGTGGCCTCGCACCGACTACTCTAGCGGGCCGTGGCCTCGCGCCAACTCCACTACCCAAACGCTCTATCGGGCCGTTGCCTCGTACCACTACTCTATCGGGCCGTGGCCTCGCACCAACTACTCTAGCGG
The DNA here is from genome assembly GCF_035044405.1 of Drosophila montana. Lineage (NCBI taxonomy): Eukaryota > Metazoa > Arthropoda > Insecta > Diptera > Drosophilidae > Drosophila > Drosophila montana. The sequence continues at coordinate 2,048 of NW_026997134.1, forward strand.
GCCGTGGCCTCGCGCCAACTCCACTACTCGTACCACTACTCTATCGAAACACCAACCGGTAATGCCCACCCCGGGGCCACAATCTCGTACCACATGCTCCTACTCGACGTTAGGTCGAACACCGGTTAATTCCGATGTTAAGGCAAGCCGAGTTACCAGAAAACAAAGAATCATCCAGTTCCTTCTCGGTAATTATAACATATGCACTTTATTCACTTCTTGCTTATTACTACTCTATAGTAACCCACGAGCTAAACCCTGCCGCACTGTTTTCTGGAGCCCTAGCGCTCCGCTATACACTCTGTGATCTTTCTCGTCTCACGATGCACGTACTCAGCCTTAGCGTTCGTTCCAAAGTGCCGGCGCGCTCGCCGGCAAGCCATGCGCTTGCCTCGGTTGCAGCGGCGGCCGGCGGGTAAATTCAAATTCGCTCTTATAACTTTCGTGGCTCCTTGCCTCTTTACTCACTAATATAATTGATGATTTTAATATACTTAATACACTGCGGCTTATAATATTGTTGGCTCCTTGCCTCTTATATAACTAATACAATTATTTGTAATCTTGTTGGCTCCTTGCCTCTTATATAACTAATACAATTGCTACTTGTAACATTGGCGGCTTCTTGCCTCTTATATAGCTAGTACCATCACTTATAAACACATTGTTGGGTTGTCCCGCCAGCGGCTTCTTGCCGTGATTTGGCCATGGAAACGATGGCTCCTCGCCATGAAAACAGTGGGGCGGCGCCTCAGTAGCCGCCTCACACCCCCCCCTCACTTCGAGCAGGTAACGGTCACGTCGCCTCTCG
>NW_026997135.1:0-916 GCF_035044405.1 Drosophila montana
TATCAAGATATTTTGACTAAACTTGGCATTCATAAGTTATGCTATGCGTCTCATATATATGCAAAACACTATCAACATCGGGACACTATATGATATAGATGCTATGATCGGCACTTGAAGGTTTTACTATGCTCCCTAAATTAAAGCTAAATATTATTTACTTCGGACCACTATATCATATAGCTGCCATAGGAAATATCGGCCGAAAATTAAGTAGTTGACCAAACTTTGCATTTCTTAATATTACTATGCGTTTCATACACAATATGTCAAGAATGAGTTTACACATTGAATATGAAATTTTTAACTTGCTTTTGGGTATTTATAGTTAGTGGTGTTATATTTAAAGAAAGAGAAACATCAAAATTAAATTTTAACAATAAGAAACCAAAAAAATAAATACAAATTCAAATAATACTCTGTTGGTGGCTATGCAGCCAAAACAGCTGGAGCGACCTCTCCACTGATAAGAGCAGCATCGTCTTCTTATTTTATAATACTTGCTCTGTGAAGCAACTGCTTAAATTTCGCTCTTAAGATTATTTACATTAAGCTGGCGCTCTTCGTTGTACCGATCGTTTATTGCCCTAACATTACCTTTTGCGAAGGCCTCGATGCTGTGCGTCGAGTCTAGTTAAGTTCGTTCATTTCGTGCATTTGGTACGCAACGGCCACTTGTATTATGAAAACATATTAATTTGTCGCAATTATCGCTTCATTAAAATCGGCACGAACCAATTCGGGCTCGCCATTGTAAAACTATTGTTCTTAAATAATAAGTACAGTCCAATTCGGGTCTGCCTGCTCATCGTAACTTATAATAAATAAATAAATAATAAATCAAAGCTCTAACTTATTCGACACTTTGTGCAATTGATGAGTGCGGTCTTAGTGTTCGGCAGAAGCAAATCACACT
>NW_026997136.1:0-869 GCF_035044405.1 Drosophila montana
GCGTCTGTCTGCGATGCTGTAGGTATTCCTGTCTATCTGTCTGCCTGACTGTCTGTGTATCTTTCTCTCTTCCCGTGTGTCTTTATGTCTGCGAGTCTGTGGGTCTGTGTGACTGTCTTCCTATCTTCCTATCTGTCAGTCTGTCTGCCGGTCTGTCTGTCTGCCTTTCTGTTTGTCTATCTGTGTACCTGTCTGTCTGTCTGCCTGTCTCTCTGTCTACATATCTGTCTGTCTGTAAGTCTACCTGTCTGTCTCTGCCGGTGTGTCTGTCTGCGAGGCTTTAAGTATTCCTGCCTGTCTGCATGTCTGCTTGTGTATGTCTCTCTCTCTCTTCCGGTGTGTCTGTATGTCTGTGAGTCTGTGGGTCTGCGTGTCTGTCTGCCTGTTTTTTCTGTTTGTCTGTCTCTCTGTATGCCCGTGCATCTGACTGTCTGCGAGTCTGTTGGTCCGCCTTTCTGTCTGTCTATCTGACTGCCTGTCTGTCTGTCTGCCCGTCTGCCTGCCTCTCTGTCTGCATGTTTGGCTGTCTGTATATCAGTCTGTCTGCCGGTCTGTCTGTCTGCCTTTCTGTTTGTCTATCTGAGTACCTGTCTGTCTGTCTGCCTGTCTCTCTGTCTACATATCTGTCAGTCTGTAAGTCTACCTATCTGTCTCTGCTGGTGTGTCTGTCTGCGAGGCTGTAGGTATTCCTGCCTATCTGTCTGCCTGCCTGTCTCTCTCTCTTTTCCTGTGTGTCTCTATGTCTGCGAGTCTGTGGGTCTGCGTGTCTGTCTGCCTTTTTTTGTCTGTTTGTCTGTCTCTCTCTGTATGCCCGTGCATCTGACTGTCTGCGAGTCTGTTGGTCTGCCTTTCTGTCTGTCTATCTGTGT
>NW_026997137.1:0-1407 GCF_035044405.1 Drosophila montana
CTTCATCAGCATCAACAGCCGGGTCAATCTAGCCATGTCCGTCTGTCTGTCCTCCCGTCCGTCTGTCCGTATGTATGAACGCAAGGATCTCAGAGCCTATAAAAGCTAGAGACTTGAAATTTAAGCTGTAGGTCCTCTTAGTCCATGTGCAGTACGAGCTTGTTTCCGATAATCGATAATTTACTCCGTTTCCAAGCAATCGATAAAAATTGATATCAAAATCCTGTTTTTTGAGCAATTTTGGTAAATAATAAAAGTTAAAGTCCCCAAACTTGACATGTAGATTCTAAACTAGTGTATATATATATAAAAGTATCTTTCATTTTATAGCTATCACCACCTCCCCGCAACTATCACATAGCTATAAATCAAGTAAAAACACCAATTTATGCCAATAAAAGCCACAGTTAAAGACAGACACAGACACCTCTTAAACAGCTAAACAGCCTCAGTATCAATCTCCAAGTCAAAAAGTGCAGACGCGTAAAATACTGTATGTAAAATGTTCGAATTAATGTTTAATTTATTGTATTTTAATTGTTAATTGTTTTTTGTATCTTGGTGTTAGTGCCCTGAAGACGGTTTGCCGATGTACAACCGAAATATATTGGAAGCAAAACATTAAATAAAATTTTGTTCATTGTTTGTCTTTACAAACCCAGACCTCAAGCCAGATATTTTAGATAATATTTTAATAAAAGATAGCAAACAGATAAAACAGAGAGTTCCAAGGATAGGTTAAACAAGTAAGAGGTTATAGTCGGGAGCTCCCGACTAGTGGATACCCTGAACCCTCTTATTCCAACACCTACGCGCTCGTTCGCATTAGTAGTAATAAAGAAAAATTAAAAAAAAATATGTTCTCAGGGTTGGAACTCGCAACAGACCGAATTACTTGCAGCCGCCTCTACCCAACAACCACACCAATAATTTAATCTAAATGAGTAAAAAACGAATTAAAACAGCAGCACAGAAAACAATACAATCGCAATTGCAATGCTGTTGATAGAATTAAAAGCAGACGCGAATGAATGTGTGTGTGTACATGTATACAAAAATTCTTGGAATTTTCGCTTGCTGCCGCTGATACAAGGAAAGTCAAAACACGTTTTCTTTAACCGATCTTCATGAAATTTTCAACAGTACATCTTATTGTGTTATAGAATATTTGTGTAATCTCAAAAGTTAATTGCATTTAACAGTGGCTTATATTGGTGGACAGCATAAACTGGAGTTGTAACTTGATTTATAGCTATGTGGTAGTTGCGGGGAGGTGGTGATAGATATAAAATGAAAGGTACTTGATATATATATATACTAGCAGGTATAACCCGGCCTTGCCCGTGGCACGTATTTTATGAAATCAATGTTTTCAAAAAGCTTTGAAAATGATTTTGAAACTGATCG
>NW_026997138.1:0-701 GCF_035044405.1 Drosophila montana
TCTTGGAATAGGTTGTGTTTGTGTTTTCTAGTAGTCAGTATGGACAAATGCTTTGTCAAGTTTTTGATGAAGTTAGGTATTAAATTTGATTTTCTACATTTTAACAAAAATTTTAAGCTAGATTTAAGTTAAGTTAATTTTACCAATGTAAGTTGGAATTTACAATTTGTTCTTTTGGAATCCTTGTATTTAGTTTTTATCATGTTGGCTGCTATTCATACGGCGTGCCTTCCGTTGATATTTATTGATGGTTTTGGCGACCTTTCCATATTTAAAATATTTGTTGGATGGCTCGAGGTCCGGGTTTTTAATTTGTAATTTTAATTTATTAATTCCAATAAATTATTTGAAATATAATTTACTAAAATTATATTATATAATATATATTATATTATGTTATATTTTATTATGGTATATAAATATTAATATATACACAAATATATATATATATAGAAATAGTAATGACCGAAAACTATTTTTATAGATAATGCACTGTTTTTGGTAAAATGGTCAAGAAACACTGCAATTTATTTATTTTCAACCGCTCGGAACCGACTAAAATAGTTTATTTGATTAAAAATCGTTGTTAAATTGTTACGGAACTGCTTGTTACTCAGTGGGCCGCGCCGGCTGGCTCATCGGTTTCTCTGGGTGTGGTCCCATCCCTGGCCCGCATCTGTACAATCGACAACAATGATTAT
>NW_026997139.1:0-1018 GCF_035044405.1 Drosophila montana
ATGGTAAACAAAAAAGTTACATACAAACGTTTTTCGCGATTTTTCCACACTTGCGGGTGGAATTTCCCGAAACCCCGTCTTAACGTGCACCTACATTACATACGATAACTACAGTGAAAATTTCAGCTTCCTAGCTCTTACGGTTTGGGCTGTGCGTTGATCACCAATCAGTCAGTCAGTCAGTCAGTCAGTCAGTCAGTCAGTCAGTCAGTCAGGACAAACAGTTTTATATATAGAGATATATATATACTAGTTTAGAATCCACATGTCAAGTTTGGGGACTTTAACTTTTATTATTTACCAAAATTGCTCAAAAAACAGGATTTTGATATCGATTTTTATCGATTGCTTGGAAACGGAGTAAATTATCGATTATCGGAAACAAAATCGTACCGCACATGGACTAAGAGGACCTACAGCTTAAATTTCAAGTCTCTAGCTTTTATAGGCTATGAGATCCTTGCGTTCATACATACGGACAGACGGACGGAAGGACAGACAGACGGACATGGCTATATCAACTCGGCTGTTGATACTGATCAAGAATATATATACTTTATGGGGTCGGAGATGTCTCCTTCTATGCGTTACACATTTCACGACACAATTATAATACCCTCTGCAAGGGTATAAAAATTATAAACAACAAAATTTTTTTTATATACAATTTATTTTTAACACAAAATTATAATATATACAAACAGCGTATACACTACAATTTTAAATAACTCCAAAGAATATTACGTCATTTCTCTAAAAAGGGAGGTGTTGTATACCCAGCAAATTGTAGTGTATCTATATGAAATATACTTTGCGACACTTGTCAAAATATGCTAAATTAAATATATAAAGTCTACCCCACATAAACATATAAACATTTCAGCGCTCTTGAAACTCGATCAGCCACTTATGTGCAGACCGATAGGGTCGCATCAGAAACGCTGAGCATGCACTTTGCCGCCAGCGACAGTGGTTGCGCAATATATATATATCTTATGTTTAGGCCTTCTGCATAAGC
>NW_026997140.1:0-1259 GCF_035044405.1 Drosophila montana
TCGGGCTGTTATTTCGGAGTTATATAAAATAAATAAAAACTCGGCAACAACTAGAATGGTCCCTAAATTGACAGAGGCGCACATAAATCCTAAATATTCTGAAAAAATTAAGGTAAAATATGCAACCCAAATTTTTTGTAGATCGGTTGCTAATGCCATTAAAGTATGTTATGATAACAGACGAAAATATGTCTAATGCAATGGCAACATCAGACTTTATTCTAACTTTTAGCAATGCATTTGATTTGCTAAATTGTAGATCTTTCAACGCAGGCCATAAAAATCCATATAATCGTACAAATAGGGTTAGAACGCAACTGATTGATTTTAAATCATATTTAAGGTCCATTAATGTCGTGAACCAGAATTATTGCCATAAAGGTTTAATAATGACATTGGAAAATATAATAAGCCTTAGCGACGAATTATTAAATGAAAAAAATATTGATTTTGTGCTTCTGACTCGATTCAATCAAGATATCATTGAAAACTTTTTTGGAGCTATTCGCTCTTAACTCGGCAACAACTTAAATCCATCTGTGCGAGAAATACAGTATTTAACTGCACGCCTTTTATCAATGAAATTGATAACAAGATCGCATTTGCATGGACTAAACTGTGAAGATGATGAAGATCTGCAGTTGGATTGGGATAAAGAGACAGAGCTGAAGATTCACTCCGAGCTTTTTTTTACCGTTTTAAAAATCCCGAGCGGTCGATCGGGTTGGTCCGCAAACGTAAAATCAAACTCAAAATAAAGCTCATTTACCATAGGAAGCAACAACAACACTTGCAAAACAACAACAGTGCGCACGTAAACCCATTTTTTTTTCGTCGTCCGTCTTGATCTTCAAAAGTTTCTGCGCGATAATGAGGACATAGGAAACTCAGTGCAAAGAAAAGGGACAAATAATGCCACTGTGTTTGTTGCTGGAGCGTGTAGAAACAACAACACCACTATTAGGTTTCTAATGTTGTTGTTGCACAGCCGAGTCTCGGCACAAGTAGGTAGAAAATTTGATTGCCGGCGCGTCAACATCATATACTATTACGTCACGTTTTAAAGAATTTCATTTCCTGTGATGCTTAAAATATATTTCTATCTTTATTACGTACATTAAAGTAATATATTAATAGGATCTTCTATAAAAATGCATGTATTTAATAATGTATTACTTTATTGTACGCAACGGTCGCATACAAAAAGCCCTAGCTTGTGACGTCACATGCGCAACAGAATGTTGCAATCTTCTCAAATG
>NW_026997141.1:0-1312 GCF_035044405.1 Drosophila montana
TGAAGATTTATCTTCTGCATAAAAAATCACTGAGGAAGCGTTACATGAGTCGAGCCAACGACTTAGACTAGGTCTAAGCCGCTGCCCAAATACAAATATTTAAGTAGGGGAAGTTCACATTGCCTGGCCCCAAATAGTAGAAAAAATAAAGCTGCATAGATCGAATTTCGACAAATCATATAAGTGCCTAAATAAGAGCGCACCAGTTTTGCAACCAACCATAATTAAACACACTGAGATTCTTGTATATGAATACAATGAAATCAGGAGTTTAATTGAGGAGTGGCAGCATAAACTCACAAGCTTACACAGAGTCCAAACTTCAGACATTTTACAACGTCTAAGGGATAATCTGGTAAGCTTAAACGAAAAGTACAATCTCCAGCTTTATTTACCATCGGCATTAAACACGCCGGTAACGTTTCATAAGTCACTCTTGACAAACGACCAAATAGACGACATAAAATTAGTAAACATGGCTCAGACAGTTGTAGAGTTTTTAAAATTTGCCTCGTCACTCTTACCAGAGTTCGATGGAAAGGCCGAAAATCTACAAAGTTTCTTGGATGCATTGAATCTAATGGATTCCTTAGTAATGAGCAGACAATTCTTGCCATTATAAATCAACTAACCAAAGCTGTAAAATGAGAATCTGTAGACGTCATATCTGCAAAACTCCTTAATTTGCAGCAAAAGAGCAAAACACCTAATCAATACACCCCAGAGGTGGAAAAACTGACCCAGGCTCTTGAAGGTGCGCATATCAGTGATGGTTTAACCCCGAATCTAGCCAACAAATACAGTTTGACATTAGCCGTAAAGGCCATGACGCAAAATTGCGCAATTGACAAAGTGAAACTGATCATGCAGGCAGGCACATTCAACACCATGAATGATGCCATTTCAAAATTTGTCAAAAGTTGTACGGATGCAACAGGCCAGGCAAATTCTGTATTGTACTTCCGTCAAAGACAATATGGAAATAATAGAGGAAACCGAGGTAATTATCGTGGCAGAGGTAATTATCAGATCAACGGTTCCAGAAACAATAACCAAAGTCATAACAGAAACTATAATAGGACACAAGGCCAAAATAGAGGAAACTCTAGAGGCCCTGGCAACTCGAATCGAGGCCACAACAAAAATGTCCGAGTTACACAAGCCAATACGGTAAACCAGCAAGCTTCTTAAGATATTCACAAAGAAATACAAAAGTACACACAGTAAATCTTAACCTCAGTATTTTTATTAAAATAAACAATGAAAAACCAGACAAAGCATTTACTTTATTGCTAGATTGCTATTGCTCTAT
>NW_026997142.1:0-1279 GCF_035044405.1 Drosophila montana
GTACCTACATAAGTCACAGTCCGCTTAAAAATAAATACATACATATGTACATACTTATACCAAGATATATGCACATTCATCCCAAAAACACAAAGAAAGGAAAAAATACCTCTCGCCAAAACTTGTATGTGTTTTTCCACAACAATATAAATAATTAATAAATATTATTTTACTAACACATACTTTTTTGTCCAAATTGCTGCACATGCACATTTGTTGCTGCACACTATATGTATATAAGTGATAAAACACAGTCCAATATAATTAGCACTCCAAATAAATTATTGTATGTTAGTGCCTTCCAAATTAATAAATCAGAACATCAACAAAAAAACACGTATCAAAACTGCACAGTGACCCCCCCGCTCACTATATGTTGGGTCCTATAAACTGAGACGAAGCAACAAAACACAACGGTTACGGGTACTACTTGCAGTTAAAATTGCCGCATTGGTTTATTTCCTTTTTTTTTTTTCAATAAAACAATAAACAAAATAAACTCTAAAACTATAAACAAAGTGAAGTCCAACCACTAACCAAATAACATATAGACAGGAAACTGCTTTGGCTTACTCTCATCCATATGATTTGTCCGATAGAACGGCATCGCTGTTTTTTATCTCGCTCCCACTACAGGAACTGCTTTGGCTTACTCTCATCCATATGATTTGTGCGATAGAACGGCATCGCTGATTTTTATCTCGGTCCCACTACAGGAAACTGCTTTGGCTTACTCTCAGTGCTCTTTCAATTTGTCTATGTACCATTTAAATGTTTGTATGTGTATGTGTCCTCACAAGCAAAAATGCCCACAAATTCAATTCTTCTCAATATTCGGTGGCATTTCTTCCTTTTTGAGGGGACGAGTAATATGAAATAATGAAAGGGTTTGCCACGTCGATGCGAAATTCTTTCATTTTAGCTCGGTCTTGTTGGAAAGGGTACCTAAGCGTTGGCATGTGTGCATTTGACAATATTTTTGGATTTCTGAATTTCGAGCTCTACACACACACACAGAGACACAAATGTGTGTGAACGGGCAGATCATGGGCGCAAAATTTAAAAATATCATTATTGGCACGCGTCTGACGCCGGCCTTCTTTTTATGATTTAGAGTTTGAATTGATGAATGAATGTTGACCCCTTATTACCTGCAGCAGCCCGTTTGGCCGAAAGGGTAATTTTTTGGCAAGCACCTGCACTTGCATATGTACATAGGTCAAGTGACTGATCACTTAAATAATTTTATGACCAGCGGATATTTGTGGAAAAACCCTAA
>NW_026997143.1:0-803 GCF_035044405.1 Drosophila montana
GTAACAAAGAAGTTATTAAAGAATACGCTTTGCAAACCACTTGGCAGCAAACAAAAAACACAAGAATGCACCCATATAAATGCTATGTGTCTTTTTTTTTTTGTCTATAAATGTGGTTTGTTTATGTGCTGCTATTTAAATGCAGTTATTTTTTATATCAACTCAATTTTTTTATGGCTGTAAGGTATGAGGCTATGAAAAGTAGTTCTCTCGTTAGAACTGGCTGCGAGTTCGAAATCGGCAGAGGGAGTAACTTTATTTGGTTTTAGAGCAGCCGTTATTTGTTATTAATGAGCTCTTGACCGAAAAAAATCCAGCATTCAGTTTTGCATCAAGAAGTTTTATTTTGACTAAGTGAGACGGGGCTTTACTAAGGATCAGCATGATCTATAATGCGCTTGCTTAAGTCACGTCAGAAATGGATTTAAGTGATGTTCTTACCTGAAGCCGTCAGATAAACAAGTAAGAGTGTCCGGAGGGCCCAACTAAGAAATACTATTAACCCCGCGCTAAGCTACTTTTATATAGGAATGCACACACACGCTCGCCGCTTGAAGAGCAAATTATGCTGTTGCTTTGATTCTTTTGGTCCTAGTCCCACACTATATGAAATGCATTCGTAATTAAGTTCGTTGTTATTCGTCCGATATTTGTGAAATTCATCAGGGCTTTATTTTAGTTCGTTTTTTTCTATTCGTGGAATTGAGATTAGTTGAGATCACATACGAGAGTTTACATCCAAAATTTATTTATTTTTATTTATTTATTTATTTATTAGTGGTCGACAAAACGAGTGTCTTCCT